>NC_068422.1:67076312-67313812 GCF_023373465.1 Oncorhynchus keta
ACAGGCTGTATCACAACCGGCTGTGTTTGGGAGTCCCATAGGGTGGCACACAATTGGCCCAGTGTCATCTGGGTTAGGGTTTGGCCGAGGTAGGCCGTCATTGTACATAATAATTTGTTCTTAACTGGCTTGCCTGGTTAAATAAAAACTATCATACATGATTCCTGGAGGCCATAATGATATCTGACATTATTCATCAGGAAAATGCTTTTAACACTCCGGATATTAACCTTCTGACACAGATTTATGAGCCATCGATTTACCCTGCTATGACTGGGTTACATTTCTATCCAGAGATGATATGCAGAGATGATATGCAGAGATGATATGCAGAGATGATATGCAGAGATAATATGCCATGACTGGGTTACATTTCTATCCAGAGATGATATGTCATGACTGGGTTACATTTCTATCCAGAGATAATATGCAGAGATGATATGCAGAGATAATATGCCATGACTGGGGTACATTTCTATCCAGAGATAATATGCCATGACTGGGTTACATTTCTATCCAGAGATGATATGCAGAGATGATATACAGAGATAATATGTCATGACTGGGTTACATTTCTATCCAGAGATAATATGCCATGACTGGGTTACATTTCTATCCAGAGATAATATGTCATGACTGGGTTACATTTCTATCCAGAGATAATATGCCATGACTGGGTTACATTTCTATCCAGAGATAATATGCCATGACTGGGTTACATTTCTATCCAGAGATGATATGCAGAGATGATATACAGAGATAATATGTCATGACTGGGTTACATTTCTATCCAGAGATAATATGTCATGACTGGGTTACATTTCTATCCAGAGATAATATGCCATGACTGGGTTACATTTCTATCCAGAGATAATATGTCATGACTGGGTTACATTTCTATCCAGAGATAATATGTCATGACTGGGTTACATTTCTATCCAGAGATAATATGCCATGACTGGGTTACATTTCTATCCAGAGATGATATGCCATGACTGGGTTACATTTCTATCCAGAGATAATATGCCATGACTGGGTTACATTTATATCCAGAGATAATATGCCATGACTGGGTTACATTTCTATCCAGAGATGATATGCAGAGATGATATGCAGAGATGATATGCAGAGATAATATGCCATGACTGGGTTACATTTCTATCCAGAGATAATATGCCATGACTGGGTTACATTTCTATCCAGAGATAATATGCCATGACTGGGTTACATTTCTATCCAGAGATGATATGCAGAGATGATATGCAGAGATAATATGTCATGACTGGGTTACATTTCTATCCAGAGATGATATGCCATGACTGGGTTACATTTCTATCCAGAGATAATATGCCATGACTGGGTTACATTTCTATCCGGAGATAATATGTCATGACTGGGTTACATTTCTATCCGGAGATAATATGCCATGACTGGGTTACATTTCTATCCGGAGATAATATGTCATGACTGGGTTACATTTCTATCCGGAGATAATATGCCATGACTGGGTTACATTTCTATCCGGAGATAATATGCCATGACTGGGTTACATTTCTATCCGGAGATAATATGTCATGACTGGGTTACATTTCTATCCGGAGATAATATGTCATGACTGGGTTACATTTCTATCCAGAGATAATATGTCATGACTGGGTTACATTTCTATCCAGAGATAATATGCCATGACTGGGTTACATTTCTATCCGGAGATAATATGCCATGACTGGGTTACATTTCTATCCAGAGATAATATGCCATGACTGGGTTACATTTCTATCCAGAGATAATATGCCATGACTGGGTTACATTTCTATCCAGAGATGATATGCAGAGATGATATGCAGAGATGATATCCAGAGATAATATGCCATGACTGGGTTACATTTCTATCCAGAGATAATATGCCATGACTGGGTTACATTTCTATCCAGAGATAATATGCCATGACTGGGTTACATTTCTATCCAGAGATGATATGCCATGACTGGGTTACATTTATATCCAGAGATAATATGCAGAGATGATATGCAGAGATAATATGTCATGACTGGGTTACATTTCTATCCAGAGATGATATGCCATGACTGGGTTACATTTCTATCCAGAGATAATATGCAGAGATGATATGCAGAGATAATATGTCATGACTGGGTTACATTTCTATCCAGAGATGATATGCCATGACTGGGTTACATTTCTATCCAGAGATAATATGCAGAGATGATATGCAGAGATAATATGTCATGACTGGGTTACATTTCTATCCAGAGATGATATGCCATGACTGGGTTACATTTCTATCCAGAGATAATATGCAGAGATGATATGCAGAGATAATATGTCATGACTGGGTTACATTTCTATCCAGAGATGATATGCCATGACTGGGTTACATTTCTATTCAGAGATAATATGTCATGACTGGGTTACATTTCTATCCAGAGATAATATGCCATGACTGGGTTACATTTCTATCCAGAGATGATATGCCATGACTGGGTTACATTTCTATCCAGAGATAATATGTCATGACTGGGTTACATTTCTATCCAGAGATAATATGTCATGACTGGGTTACATTTCTATCCAGAGATAATATGTCATGACTGGGTTACATTTCTATCCAGAGATGATATGCCATGACTGGGTTACATTTCTATCCAGAGATAATATGCCATGACTGGGTTACATTTCTATCCAGAGATAATATGTCATGACTGGGTTACATTTCTATCCAGAGATAATATGTCATGACTGGGTTACATTTCTATCCAGAGATAATATGCCATGACTGGGTTACATTTCTATCCAGAGATAATAAGTCATGACTGGGTTACATTTCTATCCAGAGATAATATGCCATGACTGGGTTACATTTCTATCCAGAGATAATATGCCATGACTGGGTTACATTTCTATCCAGAGATGATATGCCATGACTGGGTTACATTTCTATCCAGAGATAATATGCAGAGATGATATGCAGAGATAATATGTCATGACTGGGTTACATTTCTATCCAGAGATGATATGCCATGACTGGGTTACATTTCTATCCAGAGATAATAAGTCATGACTGGGTTACATTTCTATCCAGAGATAATATGCCATGACTGGGTTACATTTCTATCCAGAGATAATATGCCATGACTGGGTTACATTTCTATCCAGAGATAATATGCCATGACTGGGTTACATTTCTATCCAGAGATAATATGCCATGACTGGGTTACATTTCTATCCAGAGATAATAAGTCATGACTGGGTTACATTTCTATCCAGAGATAATATGCCATGACTGGGTTACATTTCTATCCAGAGATAATATGTCATGACTGGGTTACATTTCTATCCAGAGATAATATGTCATGACTGGGTTACATTTCTATCCAGAGATAATATGTCATGACTGGGTTACATTTCTATCCAGAGATAATATGCCATGACTGGGTTACATTTCTATCCAGAGATAATAAGTCATGACTGGGTTACATTTCTATCCAGAGATAATATGCCATGACTGGGTTACATTTCTATCCAGAGATAATATGTCATGACTGGGTTACATTTCTATCCAGAGATAATAAGTCATGACTGGGTTACATTTCTATCCAGAGATGATATGCCATGACTGGGTTACATTTCTATCCAGAGATAATATGCCATGACTGGGTTACATTTCTATCCAGAGATAATATGCCATGACTGGGTTACATTTCTATCCAGAGATAATATGCCATGACTGGGTTACATTTCTATCCAGAGATAATATGCCATGACTGGGTTACATTTCTATCCAGAGATAATAAGTCTTGACTGGGTTACATTTCTATCCAGAGATAATATGCCATGACTGGGTTACATTTCTATCCAGAGATAATATGTCATGACTGGGTTACATTTCTATCCAGAGATAATATGTCATGACTGGGTTACATTTCTATCCAGAGATAATATGCCATGACTGGGTTACATTTCTATCCAGAGATAATATGTCATGACTGGGTTACATTTCTATCCAGAGATAATATGCCATGACTGGGTTACATTTCTATCCAGAGATAATATGTCATGACTGGGTTACATTTCTATCCAGAGATAATATGTCATGACTGGGTTACATTTCTATCCAGAGATAATATGCCATGACTGGGTTACATTTCTATCCAGAGATAATATGTCATGACTGGGTTACATTTCTATCCAGAGATAATATGTCATGACTGGGTTACATTTCTATCCAGAGATAATATGTCATGACTGGGTTACATTTCTATCCAGAGATAATATGTCATGACTGGGTTACATTTCTATCCAGAGATAATATGTCATGACTGGGTTACATTTCTATCCAGAGATAATATGTCATGACTGGGTTACATTTCTATCCAGAGATAATATGCCATGACTGGGTTACATTTCTATCCAGAGATAATATGCCATGACTGGGTTACATTTCTATCCAGAGATAATATGCCATGACTGGGTTACATTTCTATCCAGAGATAATATGTCATGACTGGGTTACATTTCTATCCAGAGATAATATGTCATGACTAGGTTACATTTCTATCCAGAGATAATATGCCATGACTGGGTTACATTTCTATCCAGAGATGATATGCCATGACTGGGTTACATTTCTATCCAGAGATAATATGCAGAGATGATATGCAGAGATAATATGTCATGACTGGGTTACATTTCTATCCAGAGATAATATGCAGAGATGATATGCAGAGATAATATGTCATGACTGGGTTACATTTCTATCCAGAGATAATATGCCATGACTGGGTTACATTTCTATCCAGAGATAATATGTCATGACTGGGTTACATTTCTATCCAGAGATAATATGCCATGACTGGGTTACATTTCTATCCAGAGATAATATGCCATGACTGGGTTACATTTCTATCCAGAGATAATATGCCATGACTGGGTTACATTTCTATCCAGAGATAATATGCCATGACTGGGTTACATTTCTATCCAGAGATAATATGTCATGACTGGGTTACATTTCTATCCAGAGATAATATGTCATGACTGGGTTACATTTCTATCCAGAGATAATATGCAGAGATGATATGCAGAGATAATATGTCATGACTGGGTTACATTTCTATCCAGAGATAATATGCCATGACTGGGTTACATTTCTATCCAGAGATAATATGCCATGACTGGGTTACATTTCTATCCAGAGATAATATGCAGAGATGATATGCAGAGATAATATGTCATGACTGGGTTACATTTCTATCCAGAGATAATATGCAGAGATGATATGCAGAGATAATATGTCATGACTGGGTTACATATCTATCCAGAGATAATATGCAGAGATGATATGCAGAGATAATATGTCATGACTGGGTTACATTTCTATCCAGAGATAATATGCCATGACTGGGTTACATTTCTATCCAGAGATAAGGCACAGTATATGATCACATGGTGTAGGGCTACAGAGAATACAAGGGACTGTACTGTTGCATGGCTTGCTGGTTTTGTCACATGGTTGACCCCACCTGGTGCTGCTGATATTGTCGTGATACACGCTGAGATGAGCTCATTCTGAGGGAAATGAAACGGATCTGGTATCCAGATCTATAAAAATCTGAACCAAATATCCACATCTGTGCTTAACCCTCATTCTTCTTATACATGACCATCTGTTTGTCAACATACCTAGTATAAGGGACCGTGTGTATATGGTAACAACCCAGTCACATGTCAATACAGTCGAGCCAATCACAAGAGGGTTGTGAAGAACCACTTACAGTTTTTCTCAATTGCTAAAACACTATAACCCATTGGCTGAACAAAGTTCTCAGTTGCCTGGACTCATTTAGCTAATTATGCAGTCTGTTGTCAATACCTTAAACCATTTCACATGGTAAAACACAATTTGCAGATCTCACTTAGACTTTTCAGCAAAACTCTAAACACATTCTCATTCTCAAATCACATTCTGCACTCTAATGCACATGTCATTCATACTGGTAAACACAAGTGGCAACAATCAAATACAAATAGAGAACATATGTCATTGATTGAACACAACCCAAATTGATTTAACCTGTTTCAAATGATGCGACACAACCAATATAAGCCAGTTCAGAGAGCAAACAGGTTGTTGAAGGTGGGAAGGAGAAAGTCTGAAAATGGATACTGTAGTACAGTGCATTGTAGGCTGTATACTGTACAATGGACAAATTGTATGGCCCTGAACATTGTGCTTTCTATTTATTAACAGTACTGACTGCTCAATCGATTTTGACTGGTTGCAGGTTCATATCAACAAACAACAAGAATTAGAGTATCACAGACAAAGGGGTACAAGGAGGAGGAAGAACAAAAAACAAAATTGCAAAGAGCAAAGCAGAGTAGTAATTTCTGATCCATTTTGAGCGACTATGATAGAACATGTTTTTGTTCATCAAAAGACAATGACGGAAAAATATGAATATTTTTTTAGATTAAAAATGTACTTCTCCCTGAGAATTGTATGTTTTGAACAATGTGTTTTTATATTTTTCGGTGTATTGTTTACTGACTGCTTGAGAGTGTATATCATTTTGATCACTTTGTCTATGATTTGAGAGCCGTGTTTGATTTTGAACACAGGTAAAACTGTTTTGAGGCGAATGTTTCATTTTGCAAGAGGAGTCAGAGGTCATGTAAATAGTGCTTGAAGATGAGGTTTTGTGTTTAATGTTTTCAGGAAATGGAGCAAGGTTTCAGAAATGGTGTTTTAGCAATTGAGAAAAACTGTCATCGAAAAAACATGGCCATCCGTTAATTGAATGGTTAATTAGATGAAAGAGTTATGTCTTTCTCATGACCTAAGACGGAGAATATATAAGTGACACAGTCCTACAGCACAGAGGTTGTGTCTCCCCTGAGACTTGACCCATGACCTCCACCATTCAATTAACGGATGGCCACGTTTTTCGATTACAGTAAGTGGTTCTTCACAACCCTCTTGTGATTAGCTCGGCTGTATTGACATGTGACTGGGGTGTTACCATATACACACGGCCCCTTATACTAGGCATGTTGACAAACAGATGGTCATGTATAAGATGAATGAGGGTTAAGCACAGATGTGGGTATTTGGTTCAAAAAACATGGCCATCCGTTAACTGTCAATGGATCAAAAATATAGAACGTATCATTTGAAATGTGTGTGGGTTTTATAAAAAAGTTGTATCTAATGATATGAGACAACCTACTACCTCTTCAGATTTGGAATGACTACAAACTGAGGTGGGATCCCAAAAGCTTTGGAGGAGTGGAGTTCATTCGAGTGCCTTCTAGCAGGATATGGAAGCCAGATATCGTGCTGTACAATAAGTGAGTTAAGCATGCAATTGCAATAATAATATGTACCGTGCATAACTGAGTTCAAGGATTTCTTCTTTGACATTGAAATGACTGAGTAGATGATACAAAACCAGGACATGACACTCATTTCTTCTGTAAGGCCCTCATATACTGTAGATTATTCATAATGGTGTGCATGTAAAGCCTATCAGACAGTGTTATCAAATGATGGAGCCTCAGGGCTTCATTCTGATTAATTTAGCTGAGGGACAATAGTCCGTTGTTTATATTACATCCTTTATATTACAGCCAGAGGTCCACCAAGTAATCTTCAATGACTCATCCACCCTCCTCCTTCCCTGTTGTCTCTCTCTCTCTCTCTCTCTCTCTCTCTCTCTCTCTCTCTCTCTCCCATCTCTCTCTCTCTCCCCATCTCTCTCTCCCCATCTCTCTCTCTCACTCTCTCTCTCTCTCTCTCCCCATCTCTCTCTCTCTCTCTCTCTCTCTCTCTCTCCCCATCTCTCTCTCTCTCTCTCTGTCTCCTCACCTTCCCTCTCTCTCTGTGCCACAGTGCAGTAGGAGATTTCCAGGTGGACGATAAGACCAAGGCCCTGCTTCGCTACAATGGGGATGTGACCTGGATCCCTCCGGCCATCTTCAAGAGCTCTTGCAAGATCGACGTCACCTACTTCCCCTTCGACTACCAGAACTGCACCATGAAGTTTGGCTCCTGGACGTACGACAAGGCCAAGATAGACCTAGTTCTGATTGGCTCCACCATCAACCTCCATGACTTCTGGGAGAGTGGCGAGTGGACGATCATCAACGCCCCGGGTTACAAACACGACATCAAGTACAACTGCTGTGAGGAGATCTACACAGACATCACCTACTCCCTGTACATCAGACGGCTGCCTCTCTTCTACACCATCAACATGATCATCCCCTGTCTGCTCATCTCCTTTCTCACTGTGCTGGTCTTCTACCTGCCTTCTGACTGTGGGGAGAAGATCACCCTCTGTATCTCCGTCCTCCTCTCCCTCACTGTGTTCCTCCTGGTCATCACCGAAACCATCCCGTCTACTTCGCTGGTCATCCCCCTCATCGGGGAGTACCTCCTCTTCACCATGATCTTCGTCACCCTCTCCATTGTCATCACCGTGTTCGTGCTGAACGTGCACTACCGCACGCCCAAGACCCACACCATGCCGTGCTGGGTGCGCAGCGTCTTCCTGGGGCTTCTACCCAGGGTCATGTTCATGACCCGGCCGGAGAGGGACCCTGAGAGGCTGCCTGAGCCTGGGGGGGTTGTTCAGCAGCTGATGCCCCCAGCCTCGCGGCCCTGTGTGGTACACACCACAGGAACCCTGCAGGGGCAGCAGAAGCCCCAGGACCTGGTCTCCACCGTGGCTGCCAGTGTGCTCCCAAGCCTGGCCCAGCGACAGCGCCTCTTCATCAGCACGGAGCTCACCAACCTCAATAATCTTAGCCTTGGTGGGGGTGGTGACTCGGTCAATGCAGGCTCCAGATTCCTGTGTCGCGAGGGCCGCTGCAACTGCTGCTGGCGCCAGAGGTCCACCAAGCTGCCCACTGAGACGGGAGGAGGGGGTGGCGGGGTGGGGAGCATCGGGACCCACAGTGGAGGAGGGGCTGCTGGGATTGGGGGGGTCTGTGGAGGCGGTGGAAGCTCCTGCTCCAGCTCAGAGTCTTTGGATGGCAGGCTGATGACCCTGTCCCCTCACTTCTCACCGGAGGTCAGGGAGGCCATGGAAAGTGTCAAGTACATCGCCGAAAACATGAGAATACAGAACGAAGCCAAGGAGGTAAGTCGAGAAGTATCACATGTATATCATTCACAATAGCTAAGAAAATATTCAAGGTCTATACTGTATCTACCATTTAGTGTCTCTGACAACTGTCTTTCAGGTCCAGGACGACTGGAAGTATGTTGCCATGGTTATCGACAGGATATTCCTGTGGGTGTTCATCTTGGTGTGTATCCTGGGGACCGCTGGGCTCTTTATCCAGCCCCTCCTATTGTTCGATATGTGACCCACTCATACACACAGCGATTGCACAGTGACTGAGTGTTTTAAATCATACATATACAGTCATGTTGTGTATCACCCAGTGATGCGGACCAAAGAAGCTGAGACGAACCAATGCTGTGAACGGAAGGGAACCAGATTATGGAGGAAGGCAAGCTGCTGCCAGCTGTTCCATGTCACTTCTCTGTATGTAGATACATTTCTGATTGCTATAGTGTGGTGTAGTAGTGATCTCTTAGTTGCTAAGGACTAGACTCTGAAACCATGGCAACGTGTAACTCTGTACTGCTGCCTACCCATTCCCTTATGTTTGCTCTGTGTAAATGACTTCATCATAGTGTCACTTGATTATGACTGGCACAAAGAACCACACTATCATCAACAAATGGACCGTGGTTAAAGGAACATCTATTGGACCAAAGGATCCCAAACATGTACATAGCAATGACTGCTTAAAAGGGCTTTGCAGAAGTACACAAGTATCTCAAGTCAATTTCACAGCTTATTGAATTCATATCATGTTTTCAAATGTTGAACATCGCTGAGTCATTTTGACATTGTTTATTTGTGAAATATTCATGTCTTCTATAAACTTACTGTATGTTCTTATGTACAGCTAGCTATACAGTATCATTCAAATCTGATTCTAATGCTCATTAAGATTTCAATGAACCACAGTGTCACAATATAATAATCACAAACTGGTGAAAATTAAATGGCTATGATGCAGGATGGGTAACTTTATTACACCATGTGGGTAAATGTGGAAAAACTCTGAAAGCAACCTGAAATGCTTTTCATTGTGCTGTGAGGGGTGACACCATGTGGTTATTATCTGCTACTACAAGTGACCGCAATATGATCCAGTGGTCACTACATTATGTCTGCAATCAAAGACACAAGATTTTGTGTCTTCATTTTGCGTTTTTCATTTGGTTTGGCGAAGCAATCCACTTGGACAACTTTGAAAACAGCTCTCCAAAGGCTCTTTCAACCGAAACGTCTGCCATGATCCATGGTCATTGGACGAAGTGACTTCTCATTGCATTCCCAAATCGATATTTCTCTCCATGAAAATTGTGTTTGGAGGTCCAGCTGGCAGGCAGGATGTAGATGTGATTATCAGTAGCAACAAGGCCATATAGAGGTTGGGTATAACCCTGTTACATCCTCCCTGCCTCCCAGCCTGCCTCCCATCCCTGCCTCTCTAGCTCCCTGCCTGCCTCCCTTCTCTGCCCCGGGCCCCCTTCAGCTTTATTGGATCACAATCAATATGGAGACCTGGTGATGAAATACATCATTAGTCTGGGGCCTGGGCTACGGTCTTCATCTCACCATCCTACCGCTATGCCAAAGAGCATTTCTCCTGCTTTAACTTGACACTACTTATACTCTCTGTTAATAAGGAGGATGTGGTTGAGATCTCTTATTGTGTTGTACCATCATTCAAAAAACAGTTTGGTGTACAAGAGGAGGAAATTCACAGTTAGGAGTTATACAGTATATATCTATGGCCTGTGGTATCTATGATAGAGTGATACATTTGAAAGAGGATTTTTGGGGAGCGTTTCAATCCTACATTTGGGCGGACATGGAATCTCTGGATGTTGTTTCTGTGGCTGTATGTTGTAGTCAGTAAACTGTAATCAGGTTGTCACTGTGAATCTTAACTGGATGTTAGCCAGGAAGCACAGTCACATACTGTATGTAGTACTCCATCACTTCTGATAACATTCCCCCTGCTGATTGATTGAATTAAAGCTCACTCAGGGCTCATTTAAGTGAACTAGTTATCTGAGGGGGAGATCTGTAACAGACAGTACTAATGACTAAAGGTTGTGGGGGGGGGGTGGACTGCATTTATAGAACAGAGATGGTTCCATGACCACACTCGTGTGATGAGTAACCTTGTCTGAGACCTGAAGAGTTGCATTGCATGCAGGTGTCCCTGTCGTTCTGTCCCTGTCGGTCACACTTAAGAATTGTCCCATTGTTTTTGTCCGTATGATATCATTCCGCATCCTTTCATTTGAGAAGAAAGCATGAGAAACTTGAGAAGAGCGCAAGTTGAGATCATTGATTCCATGCACCTGTTGATCTTTTGCATGGTCAATGTTAAATAATACATATCATCCTCCAGGTCTGTGGTGCAAACATATCCTGTAGCTGCTACAAGTCCTACAAATACAGGAAATGACATCATTCATATTCATTATTCTCAGGCTGTCTCAGATAAAATGATCCCCATCTAGTTTCAGGTCCATACCACATACACAAGTGTTGTGTCTTTGCTATGCCGGAGTAAGTGATATGACATGCTATTTTATCAAATCTTTTCTCTGCAATTAACATTACCTGATTAAACGAATCATGCACATGTAAATAACTAGGAAATCGGGGCACCACGGAATAATGTCTATAGCGCTGTTGTCTTCCGAATAAACTCTTAAATACCTGGTAATCTTTTATATCAATAGCAGTCAATTGTTAATCGTCACCTTATTCAGTCTCATCTGAAAATCGTAAAATTCTTGGTTATCTTCACGAACCCTGGCTAACAAGTTGAATCACCAAGACAAATGTTGGTTTAATTATTTATTTACTAAATAATCACACAGAATTACATATACACAGGATAGAGCATACATTGATTACTAATTATGTCATACAAGAAAACGTCCCTAGTGGACGGAACCGATGTGACGGCTGGTTACACAAAGGAAGTGGGTTGGTTTCGAATTAAAGCGCAGGAAGACTAAGGAACAAAAGGATTGGGCCTCTATCGGACCTCATGAAGCTATGCTATTCATTCTAAATAACTGCCCATTTTGAAAAGGAAAGTGCAAGAAATATTTACTCTGAGCTGCGCTTCGATTGATTGGTCATAGATGGAAAGCTGGGTTGCCAAGTAGAGATCTCCCTTGTCCTTTGAAGAATATGTCATGTGGTAGAACAAATACGTTGTAGTACTGTCGCTGTGTGGTAGAACAGATACGTTGTAGTACCCTGTCTTTCTGAAGAGATTGTCCATCCTTTCCTAGTCCACGTTTACAGCTGCTGCAGCTAACTCGACGTCTAGGATGTATCACTTCTTTAGTGAATAAGAGTTCAAAGTTCATACCAAGATGCCATACTATAAGCTCATGCTATATTCTGACTGGTATAGTCGAAATTCATCCTTCCAGCATGCCAATGGTCACCTCCATGTTGAAATTCGCCCTTCTAAACGTATGGACATCAGTCCTCACGTCACCGGGAACACAATGTTAATTTCGTTAGGCTGTAGTCATTCAACCATTCACAACCAGAGCTCACGCTGAGGTTGGCTTAGTTCTGTAGTTGATATTAGCCCTTTTAAATGTATGGACAGCATTCCTCACGTCATTCACAACCAACGTCTGTTCACATGGGCGGGACCACTGAGTGAGCATAGTTCACTTATGAAAACAATTATTTTATTTAGAAGCTAAAGCTTTTCACAAATAGTTTAATATTTAAACATTTAAATTGCACAACAATTCCATGTGAATCTGTTAACTAGAATGTGTAGACTTTCCAATATACAGTTTATGTCATCCTATCATTAGTAATAATGTCTCAGACGACAACTGATCCGACATATTCTTTAAATACCAACAGATATTTTCAACTGGTTGGATTACCAAAATATGATTCCGTTCCCAAGCCTTTTGATGTTACCAGACTGTCAGTCACGAATCCCGCCGAAGATGGTGCCCCTTCCTGTTCGGGCGGCGCTCGGCGGTCGTCGTCGCCGGCCTACTAGCTGCCACCGATCCCCTTTTCTGTTTCATTTAGTGTTGTCTGATTAGTTTCACCTGTTTGTTGTTTAGGTTTTGGTTTTGGGCTATTTAAACTCGGTAGGCCCGCTGGCTTTTGTGCGGGCTTGTTTTCTGTTATTTGGTGTGTGTGATTTCTGTGGATGTTATTTTTCCCGAACCGTTTCGTCCTGCTGTTTTGGACTGGGTCTTTTAGCGCCGTGTGTGTGGCATTGACCGACACTGTTGCTTTGGGAATAAACTATCCACGTATCTACTACCCTGCTCTCTGCGCCTGACTCCTCCACCCACTACTTCTAGAAGTATTGACACTCTCGCGATGTTAAGAAAGGCCTTTCTAAGAGTTCAATCTGTAGAGTAGAGAGAGAAATGGGGGAAAGGTATTTATGGGTGTCATAAACCTCACCAACAGGGCAACGTCATGACACAAGGTAGAAAGAGTTTCAACAAGACTTGAACACAATGATCATTTTCATCCTCATCCTGTGTGAGTACATTTATGAAAATGAACCTGATATTGATTTAGTTTTAATTGAATTCAAATGTATTTCACATTTTGCTATTTAGATGGGTCTATGTTGTATCTTTTGAATGTATTTTCTCTTCTAAGGTGCCTTGTCAAGAGAGACCATGGTCCAAAAAACAGGCAGGTTAAAATCCATTCATTATTCAAGATGATTGAATTCTCGTTTAGATAATTACAATATGATACTCTACACATAAATTATTTACATATTGCAGATATTTTATGCCTCAAATACTTTTTATTTTCTGAAATATTAGCCAAGAAGATTTTTCCAGCAAAGATCTATTGGACTTCTACAGGAACGATAATGGAGGGAACTGACCTAGTGGTAAAATGTAGTACACATGGGCGAAAGGAAGATATAGTGGCATATGTTTACTTGTGCATTAACGGAGTTGCAGTGGATCAGAAGAGAACTATACAAGAAGACACCCTTTTCACCATGAAAAGTGTTACTGGCCAACAGAGTGGCAATTACAGCTGTGTGTTCTCTAAAACCCAGTATCCATTCTCTGAAGTGCAGGAAAAAGGAGATAATTATCTTTCCATCCAGGTGATGGGTAAGGATCTTTTTACTGTCTGGATAGGTCATTGCTGTTAGACATTATTTGACACACACACTGAGTGTACAAAACATTAGGAACACCTTCCTAATATTGAGTTGCACCCCCTTTGCCCTCAGAACAGCCTCAATTCGTCTGGGCATGGACTCTACAAGGTGTCGAAACATTCCACAGGGATGCTGGCCCATGTTGACTCCAATGCTTCCTACAGTTGTGTCAAGTTGCCTGGATGTCCTTTGGGTGGTGCACCATTCTTGATACACATGGGAAACTGTTGAGTGTGAAAAACCCGGCAGAGTTACAGCTCTTGACGCACTCAAACCGGTGTGTCTGGCACCTACAACCATAGCCCTTTCAAAGGCTCTTAAATATTTTGTCTTGCCCATTCACCCTCTGAATGGCACACATACACAACCCATGTCTGAATTGTCACAATGCTTAAAATCCTTCTTTAACATGTCTCCTCCCTTTCATCTACACTGATTGAAGTGGATTAAACAAGTGACATCAATGAGGGATCATAGCTTTCACCTGGATTCACCTACCCAGTCTTTCATGGAAAGAGCAGGTGTCCTTAATGTACTGTACACTCAGTAAATATGGATATACTATCCTTTTCAATGTTTTTGATACAAGTATATTTCAAGGTGGCTGCAAACACATTTTACACCTTACATGATTCCTGTCTCTTCCTGCTCATACAGACCGTATACTCCCTGCAGACATATCACTTCCAGGCTCAAGAACTGTGAGAAAGGGAGAAGGTGTGGAGTTTAAGTGTACTATTTCAGACCCCAGTTTTTTTTTAAAAAGAACAGTTACTTAGTTCACGCTTACCTCTGCAAGTATGGCTCTGCTGTTCAGATCCAGGTGTTTGACGTAAAGAGCATGGAGGCAAAGTTTACGATTAAAAGTTTTTTAAAGAATGACACAGGCAACTACAGTTGTGTGCTTGACCTGCAATCAAAACCCCTCACAGATAAATACAAAAGATTATATGGAAATAATGCAGTATTTCTACAGGTTGATGGTAAGAATGTATGGTGTTTCTCTAAATACTTACATATTTAAATAATATAATCACTACATACATATCTAGTTTTGTTATTAGAAAATCATTGTTGATGGTTTATGGTTGCAGTACATTGTTACTATAGAAATGAGATTTATTACAACAAGTTACATGCCTGTTTTGCTTTCCAGTGTCCTGGAGTCACTTAATCCCACTCGTGTCCTGCGTCTGTTTTCTTCTGATCTCATCACTGATAGTGGGCATATGGTGGCTGTTCATTAAACAAGGTTAGGCCATTTAACATGGACACTACTCTGGATATACGGCTCTGATTCATTTAACATTTACATTTAAGTCATTTAGCAGACGCTCTTATCCAGAGCGACTTACAAATTGGTGCATTCACCTTATGACATCCAGTGGAACAGCCACTTTACAATAGTGCATCTAAATCTTTTAAGGGGGGGGGGGGTGAGAAGGATTACTTTATCCTATCCTAGGTATTCCTTAAAGAGGTGGGGTTTCAGGTGTCTCCAGAAGGTGGTGATTGACTCCGCTGTCCTGGCGTCGTGGGGAGTTTGTTCCACCATTGGGGGGCCAGAGCAGCGAACAGTTTTGACTGGGCTGAGCGGGAACTGTACTTCCTCAGTGGTAGGGAGGCGAGCAGGCCAGAGGTGGATGAACGCAGTGCCCTTGTTTGGGTGTAGGGCCTGATCAGAGCCTGGAGGTACTGAGGTGCCGTTCCCCTCACAGCTCCGTAGGCAAGCACCATGGTCTTGTAGCGGATGCGAGCTTCAACTGGAAGCCAGTGGAGAGAGCGGAGGAGCGGGGTGACGTGAGAGAACTTGGGAAGGTTGAACACCAGATTTCATATAGAATCATGTTTATCAAACTAATACATTTCATATCTGGATTGAATGAACTATCTGGAGCTTTTCCAATGTCATTGTTATGATATTTAACTTGAGTTTAACCAATAATGTTACATTTCTTTTTTTGCGCCAATGACCGGGGAGGGTGATGGTGATGGTAAATGTGGTTTTTAAGCTCTTGCCGATAAAACTATTGTTCGATTGATGAACTCCCCCCCATTCGGAGATATTTCTTTGTCTTAGACGGAACGTCAAATGTGGAGGAAGAATCCAGGTAGAAAAATCATGTATATTTGACATTTTATTTTATGAAATAAAAATGATTTATTTGTGTCTATTTGTATTATTTTCTTTGAATTGAAATGTCACAGACTACATTCTGTAGTTATACTGTAATGAAACAATGAAAAACAACACACAAGCAATAATGCAGTGTGCTGCTTCTATATAAAGGTGTATATGAATAAGATTCATATTTAACGGAATATGACTATCTAATAACCACAACCAATGTATAATATACTGTATCTTGTTTATTTGTCAGTGAGGAATTTGCCTTTGACAGTGTGGCCGGTAAGATATTTATTTCGTTTGGATAATGGTTAGCTGCATTAACTATGCTTTAAATTAAATGTAAGTGTGTTTTAAAATACTAACCATGCTGATAGTAAGTAAGTGGTCATGAAATGAGATTCAGTGCCTTGTGTTAAAACAGGAGTCTATATTTCTTATTTTAAAATATAATTGTGGTCTTCTTATCCCCATAAAACAGGTGGGGAGGAGTCCCAGGATGTTGGTGAGAAATGTTTAGATAATATGATGCTGCACAAACATTTACTAATTATGATGTAAATGAAAAATAGGTATGTTTTTTCATTCTTACATTTGCAATACTGGGTAAATGTAAATAAAAAAATATATAGATATTTTTAGCATCTTGATTTAAAAAAAAAAGGATATTTAAATACATTGCTTTAATAAGAAAATAAGATATTTCATCTTCTAATCTCCCACACTTGTGATACAACATACCAACATTTGGATGAGAAATGCTAGATAATGAAGTTTTTTAAAATGATGATAATAATGATAATTAAAATTTTGAAAAGGTATGTTTTTCTGATACTGGGTATATGGTCATGACTGAAATAATATGCCACATCTTGAGTGAAAATAATTAACATCTTAACATCTTCTAATCAGGTGATGAGATTGATACAAACCATGACATGGGTGAGAAATGCTCAGATATTATGAAGCTTCATAGAAATGCAATGATTATTTTGTGACATTTACAGTACTGGGTAAATGGTGATCTAACAGACTTCAGGGCCTTGGGCATTTTTTTTTGTTGCAAAATAACATGTTTTAATTATATATATTTAACTTCCATCTTCTTATCTCTGAAACAGTGGATGCCACGTACCAAGAAATTGGTAAACAGTTGTGAGTTCAAAATGAGCTTTGACTAATGATAACTAATGATTATGTTGACTCTTAGTTATATAGGCTTACAGGTCTAGACTCAATTTCTTCCTCTTGTACTTTTCCGCGCCTATTGTAATTTTATATTTCAGGTTGAAACACGGAAAATTAAACACGTTATAGCACGTATTCGAGGTGAGTTCAATAGTTTGAAATATTAATAATAGTAAGTTAGGTGTATTTATGGGGATTTCCATGCGTCAGGCAGAACGAGTCAGGTATTGTTTCACGGTATCTAGCGGACCATGCAAAATATCTTGTCTCACTTTCTATGTCAATGGTGTAATTTCTGATGGTTAGACACGTAAGTAGGTAGCATAGGAAACCACAGATGCATTCAGTCACATTCTTGCTATTCTTTGTACTTCACATAAAGCAACCCAAGATAAGAATGGTTTACATCATGATCTGGGTATATATCCTCTGTGCAGAGAATACAGGCTTGAGAACTTCTCCTCAGAGCCTCAGTGTATCATGTTGTGTACACTCTTCAATTTAGCATTGCGTCTGTGATAAACCTATTTAGTCATTGTCTTAATTAATGTCATTGTCCTACCTCATCTTGGATCCTACAATATCCTGAAAACTGAAACATTTCTGCTATATAAGACTGAACACACAGCTGTCATCTAACGTGACGAAGGATTTGTTGGACCAGATATAATATGTTGGGGACTTTTCATCCACAGATGCAGCAAATCAAGGCCCATATACAGAAGTTGTGTATGTCAAGTCATGCAAGAAGAAAAGACGTCATCAATACATGCCTTAATCGTCATTAGATCGGCATTAGTTCAAAGCAGTAGTGCATGTGTACTTCATGGTTTACAGTATCTATAAATGTGTATTTTATGTATTGTGTATTCAATGTGTTGGACTACTCCCTGCATGTTCAAGTTGACGATGATGCCAAATTGTTTTGTGACCTGACATTTGCGGTGCATTGTATTACATCTTCAGTGGGAGTAATAAACATTTTTTTGGAATCATTTTGAAGTACCACATTAAGTATTATTGATGGATATACTATTGCATTCTCCCTCATGAAAAAAATATGTTTCAATGTTCTCAAACTGGGAATGTGGCATCACATTAGATGACAGCTGTGTGTTCGTCTTATAGGCAGAGTTTCAGTTGGCACAGCAGTTTAGAATATCACCTTTGATTACAAGGAATACTGTGGGCTAACTTAGTCTAACCAATAATGTAAGGCTGTCCCATTCTACAGTCCCCCTCTAAAACATGCAAGGATACATTGTAGTTTAAAATCAGCCATTCTTAAATATGTGAAACTTACAGACAGTTTTTTGATTTGTACTTTTATGCAACTAGAAAGCCCAGTGATAAATAATACATATACTAACGTATGGATTTACATTTGAATATCCACTGATGTACCACATAGACATAGTCCAACTGCAACCTACGGACAATTATATCAGGAAATTAGACTGGCACTGCAAGGCTAATCACTAATTACACTGTATCAGACACATTTCAATGTTGCTGATGTGAACACCATAAACAATGAAGATGAGGTCAGAGGACTGATGTGTTTCTTCAAAATGAGCTGTCTAGGACCAAGCCAAAGCTCTGTGAAGAAACTTTGCATGAAGGTTAGACGCTTCTAATTTGGTCCTATACAGTTTACCATAATTCACATAGCTACATGGTTACCATAATTCACATAGCTACATGGTAATAGACACAGTATGTTATGTGTGAAAACAGGCTGAAGATCACACCATGAGTCCTATCTTATTCATAATATGTGAGTATTTTCACAGTATTGATCAAGGTAAAGCATACATTTGGTCGAATTTTATTTTCAATATTCAACCTGGTTATACCAACTGTTATCTCTATTTGTTTCCAAATTCAGCTTTACTGGTTAACTTGGCAGAGACAGGTACACTTACATAATTTAATTCTAAAACACAAATAGTCAAATCTGTCATTTTATTAGCTAATGTCTGAGAAGATTCATTTTAAACATTGGAACTTGTGAGACTTACATTTTTGTTCATAAATTGTATTTTTCACTCTTTAATGATGAAGCTAATATCTACCCAGCAAAGCTCTTTTGAGCTGGTACCCACATGAGAGAAGGAATGACTGTTGATGTGAAGTGCAGCACTACAGGCAGCAGAAAAGCATTGAGCAAGGTTTATGTTTACCTTTGCAAGAATGGAATTGGAATGAGAGTAAGAGAGCTGGAGAAAGGTGAAGATGACACGATTTTCACCATCAAGGATGTTGAACGAGAGGACTCAGGCATCTACAGCTGTGTGTACACCATAGAAAAACTCAAACTCAGTCAAGTGAACGCAACAGGTGTCAATCTAGTCATCATTCAGGTCTACAGGGATGGAGAAGGTAGGACCTACTTTGTATTGTATGTGGATGGATATTCAATTGTTAATATTGACTATATGGCAAGCTCTGTGTAAATATGTACATGTCTATCTGTTCTGCACTTCAGAAGAGGTTCATCAAGAGGTCCATGAAGAGGCTGCACGTGATGTGAGAATGGTCAATGTAATCCGACTGATAAGTTCAGCTGTTGTGGTTATACTTCTTTTGACTGTAATGTATGCTAGTTACGACTGTCCAAACATATGTTTGCACTGACAGAATAACAATACTATTTTCTTGGTAATTCTTACATGTAATCTACAATAGGCCTAAATCTCCCTGTGCTCCTCCCTCATGACACAATTATAATTGAATTTGAAAGAATGTTCATTGAACCTACCAGACTAGGTTGTTGTCGATATCAATCAGGCCTTTGGTTTTGTGGTTGGGGTGGTTGGTAAAATGTTCAATAAATTGTACATAATTTAATTTATTTTGTTAAATGAATGTATGGTGGCAAGCAAGTAATAAATATTGTATATTTAATTATAAATCTTCCTGCTGTCTGTGTTTTGAGTTATGCAGACCAGAAAGTCACAATTTAAGACACTTTTAGGGTAGAGAGAGTTTAAACAATATTTCACACCATGATCATGTTCGTCTTTATCCTGTGTGAGTATTTATCAAATAAAGAACATATTTTATCATATTTTTGGAACAATATTAACTTTCAATTTGTTTCACGTTTTGCAATGTATTCCTTGTCAAGAGGCCATAGCCCAAGCAAAAGGATTGTCAACGTTGTTTCATTAACGTTGTTATCGTAACCAAAAACGTTCTAGTATGTTTTTGATCATTTTGAAGATTGAATTCTAATTTAAAGTTACACTTGTTTTTTGTTGTTGTTGAATTTTGTATTTTAATTTCAGAAAATATTCATAATATATCTGTAGTAATAGTGGAATGATGGTGTTTCACAGTATTACTTACCCACCAGTGTTGTGATTGGCTGTGATATTCGCCTATTGATTTTGTTCTTCCGTCTGTAAGGCCCAGTACAACACCGGGAGCAAGCTTCCTGTCATCCAGGAACTTTATACCAGGCGGTGTCAGTGGAATGCCCTATTTATTGTCAAAGACTCCATCCACCCTACTCATAGACTGTTCTCTCTGCTACCACATGGCAAGCGGTACCGGAGCGCTAAGTCTAGGTCCAAGAGGCTTCTAAACAGCTTCTACCCCTAAGCAATAAGACTCCTGAACAGCTAATCAAATGGCTACCCAGATTATTTTCACCCCCCAATACTTTATAGAGCCACCTTTTGCAGCAATTACAGCTGCGAGTATCTTGGGGGTATGTCTCTATAAGCTTGACACATCTAGCCACTGGGATTTTTGAATGATATTTTCAATATAATATGGAACACAAAAAGACTGTATATGCATGTTCTATGTGCCAACTACTTTTCCCTTTTTCAAATATTAGTTAAGGACATTTTTCCAGCAAAGATCTATGAGACAGAAACAATAATAATGGAGGACAGTGACCGAGTAGTAAAATATAGTACATTTGGGCGCAAGGATGAGTCAGAAGTGGTACATGTGTACATGTGTTTGGATGGGGTTGCAGTATATGTGGACTAGCCAACAGAGGGGCAATTACAGCTGTGTGTTCTCTAAAACCCAATATCCACTCTCTGAAGAGCAAGAAAAAGGAGATAATTCTGTGAGGAGCTGTGAGGGGAACGGCACCTCAGTACCTCCAGGCTCTGATCAGGCCCTACACCCAAACAAGGGCACTGCGTTCATCCACCTCTGGCCTGCTCGCCTCCCTACCACTGAGGAAGTACAGTTCCCGCTCAGCCCAGTCAAAACTGTTCGCTGCTCTGGCCCCCCAATGGTGGAACAAACTCCCCCACGACGCCAGGACAGCGGAGTCAATCACCACCTTCTGGAGACACCTGAAACCCCACCTCTTTAAGGAATACCTAGGATAGGATAAAGTAATCCTTCTCACCCCCCCCCCCCTTAAAAGATTTAGATGCACTATTGTAAAGTGGCTGTTCCACTGGATGTCATAAGGTGAATGCACCAATTTGTAAGTCGCTCTGGATAAGAGCGTCTGCTAAATGACTTAAATGTAAATGTAAATGTAATTCACTTTCCATCCAAGTGATGGGTAAGTATCTTTTTACTCTCTGGATATGTTATCGTTGTTAGAAATAGTGAACACATGGATACAATACAGTTAAAGTCGGAGGTTTACATACACCTTCGCCAACTACATTTAATCTCATTTTCACAATTCCTGACATTTCATCCAAGTAACAATTCCCTGTCTTAGGTCAGTTAGGTTCACCACTTTATTTTAAGAAAGTGAAATGTCAGAATAATAGTAGAGAGAATTATGTATTTCAGCTTTTATTTCTTTCATCACATTCCCAGTGGGTCAGAAGTTTACATACACTCAAATAGTATTTGGTAGCATTGCCTTTAAATTGTTTAACTTGGGTCAAACATTTCGGGTAGCCTTCCACAAGCTTCCCACAATAAGTTGGGTACATTTTGGCCTATTCCTCCTGACAGAGCTGGTGTAAATGAGTCAGGTTTGTAGGCCTCCTTGCTGGCACACGCTTTTTCAGTTCTGGCCACGCATTTTCTATAGGATTGAGGTGGCCACTCCAATACCTTGACCAATACCTTGACTTTGTTGTCCTTATGCCATTTTGCCACAACTTTGGAAGTATGCTTGGGGTCATTGTTCATTTGGAAGACCCATTTGCCAAGACCAAGCTTTAACTTCCTGACGGATGTCTTGAGATGTTGCTTCAATATATCCACAGAATTTTCCTCCTTCATGATACCATCTATTTTGTGAAGTGCACCAGTCCCTCCTGCAGCAAAGCACCCCCACAACATGATGCTGCCACCCCCGTGTTTTACGGTTGGGATGGTGTTCTTCGGCTTGCAAGCTTCCCCCTTTTTCCTCCAAGCATAATGATGGTCATTATGGCCAAACTGTTCTATTTTTGTTTCATCAGACCAGTGGACATTTCTCCAAAAAGCACAATCTTTGTCCCCATGAAGCAGTGGCATCTTCCTTGCTGAGTGGCCTTTCAGGTTATGTCGATATAGGACTCGTTTTACTGTGGATATAGATACTTTTGCACCTGTTTCCTCCAGCATCTTCACAAGGTCCTTTGCTGTTGGTCTGGGTTTGTTTTGCACTTTTCACACCAAAGTACGTTCATCTCTAGGAGACAGAACGCATCTCCTTCGTGAGCAGGTTGACGGCTGCGTGGTCCCATGGTGTTTATACTTGCGTACTTTTGTTTGTACAGATGAACGTGGTACCTTCAGGTGTTTGGAAGTCAGAAGCTTCTAAAGCCATGACATCATTTTCTGGAATGTTCCAAGCTGTTTAAAGGCACGGTCAACTTAGTGTATGTAAACTTCTGACCCACTGGAATTGTGATACAGTGAATTATAAGTGAAATAATCTGTCTGTAAACAATTGTTGGAAAAATTACTTGTGTCATGCACAATGTAGATCTCCTAACCGACTTGCCAAAACTATAGTTTGTTAACAAGAAATTTGTGGAGTGGTTGAAAGACGAGTTTTAATGACTCCAACCTAAGTGTATGTAAACCTCCAACTTCAACTGTACATGTAGTGGCGACTTCCTGTGAAAAGCCACTGGCACAGGAGAGAGCTATCCAGAACACGTCCATAAAAATCAGCTTTCCAAATGTTACTCTATTTGGGTGAAGTTCGCATCTATTGCATATGTAAGTATAAATAGCTCATATTATTATACCCCCCTCCAGAGAATTAAAATGACCAGTCATTCTTACCTCTGCAAGAATGGCTCTGCTGTTCAGATGGAGGAGTTTGATGTTAATCGGATGGGGGCAACTGTTATGATTAAAAGTGTTATTAACATTGACACAGGCAACTACAGTTGTGTGCTTGATCTGCGATCAAAACCCCTGGATACAGGCAGGAAATGATATGGAAATAATTCAGCCTTTCTTCAGGTTAATGGTGAGAATGTATAGCTTAAAACTTAGCAAAACACTTTTTACTCATAGTCACTATATGAAAGGAAGAGTTCAAGAGACCAAAACAATGGACAAAAAAAGGGTCATTCATCCATCTACTCTGTATTTCAGAGGCTGCACATGATGTGAGACTTGTCATTGTAATCTGATTGATAAATTCAACTGTTGTGGTCGTACTTCTACTGACTGTAGTGGCTGTTAATTACTACTGTCCAGACATCGTGAGTTCAATGTCTTGAAATATGGGACACAGGGAACTTTGGTATAGTTTGGGGATTTTCACAAAAGTCAGGTAGTAAGTTATACGTTTCTCTGTTGGCGGTGTTATTTCTGATCATGAGAGGTGCAAGAGGCCGTTTGCATAGAAAACCTGTCCAGATGTAGACCTAGTCAGTCACATTCCTATTTTTAGCCATGACCTCTGTCTCACAGTATTTCACCCGCAATGCTGTTTACAGAGAAGCACTGAAGTGAACATGTATAATGGTGAACACAGGAATATAAATAAGACGTGGGGTCTCTCCACACATAGCTTCCATCTACATGTCAAGTCACAATGAGGGACGTGGACCTGACGTTCTCTGTGGTTTTTGTTCTCAGATGCAGCAACTGAAGGGCCTTAAGCAGAAGCCGTGTACCAGACCACACACATAGACAGGATGTTATCAGTACATTTAATAACAGCAAACTGCAATCTTTTGTCAAGCCATACACGTGGACTGTTTATCTTGCACTGTGCAAGTCTACAATATCTGTCTTGTCTACTCACTCCTTGCATGCTGTAGTTTAATGTAGTGAACATTATTGTTAAGTCCACATTTTCATTATGTTGATAACTGATACACTCAGCATTCCATTTCATGTTTCACTCGTGCACTAGTTGAGCTACTGAGCTAGTGAATAACAATGTATGGATCCCTGCAATGGTTTCAGTAAAGTTCAAAGGATATCAAAGGCCCGACCTCCATTCGTATAATCATAAGACATAACATAAACAACATAAATAGAGACGTTACATATGCTCTCTTGCAAACTCTAGTTGTTATGATTGCCTATTTTTGTGGACTTCATTTTGTGAAGTAGTGGAACTTGAATGAGAGTTTTGAAAGGGATGAAAACATTTTCTAGAGTACTACATACTACAGTATCATTGTTGGACACTATTGTTGGAAATGTTTCTATTCGTTATAAATGTGTTGGTGTGAGCTTTTTATAAGCTCAGTATCATAGGCCTGTGGAGTTTGGAAACCAGCATTTGAAAATTAATAGGAAGACTGTGTGTTACACATTGCAAAAAGGTCTAATGTAACACTGTCACGCCTGCGGCGCCAGACTGCCTTCATTACTTACACCTGTCGCCATCATTACGCGCAGCTGCGCATCATTGGTCTCACCTGGACTCCAATACCTTGTTGATTTCCCCTCCTATATCTGTCTGTTTATTTGGTTAGATCCCTGTGTCAGCATTAATGTTGTTGTGTGTTCCTGTCCAGACGCTGTCCTGTCCTGTTCCATGTCCGTGGTTAATTAAATGTTCACTCCAGTGTACCTGCTTGTCATCAGCATCGTTCCTGACAGTGACTCCCCATCACTTACAAAGCCCTAACTAAAACACACTCAAAGATCTAAATGTTGCTGAAAAAAATTAAATCCACATCAGTAGATACCAACCTACACCATTAATCACTACATATGAATCCCACAGCCTCGAGTCTCTAACTGTAATGATACAGGTATCAAGGTGACGGAGGACTAGAAAGTGAACAAATACATTACATGTTTGGGTTGCATTGTAATCGGAACATCATATCATAGAAATTGTCCAAGTCACTGCTTCTTAAATGCTGCTGCATTAGCGAGCATTTACCATACATTTAACTGTAGTTAAATTCATCACAATATATGCATGCACACAGGTTCTCTCTTAAAGATGGATAGCCATTGTAATATATTATTATCTCTTTTCTACTGATTATGTGTGTGTAAACAATCACACAGGTTATAAAAAGCAGTCGTGCTGCGTCCAGCCATCTCACTCAACGTATTACCTAATGTTAATCAGAAAGGTGTGTGATAGTTGGGAGAGAACTCAAAGGTAATACCTAAGTACTGGTGCTTGTTATGGTGAATCAAAAAGAAGTAATATAATAATAATAATATATGCCATTTAGCTGACGCTTTTATCCAAAGCGACTTACAGTCATGTGTGCATACATTCTACGTATGGGTGGTCCCGGGAATCGAACCCACTACCCTGGCGTTACAAGCACCATGCTCTACCAACTGAGCCACAGAAGGACCACAACTAGGTGGTTATTATGTAACTACTAGATTCTACGTATGGGTGGTCCCGGGAATCGAACCCACTACCCTGGCGTTACAAGCACCATGCTCTACCAACTGAGCCACAGAAGGACCACAACTAGGTAATTATTATGTAACTACTAGATTAAATGAAGTAAGACATTTGACTATGTGTGTCTTTAATATAAGCAGGGCGAAGACGCTTCTAATAGGCCCCTATTGTTTCCCAGATATTCACACTTCAAAACTGTACATGATGATACCTACCTACCTCCTCAGTCTTGCATAGTGTCAGATAGGCCTAGAGTATCACAAAAGGCTTCAAGTTACATCATGGGTTCCATCTTTCTTATGATATGTGAGTATCTTTACAAATGCAGATTAGAGTAAGCAAATGGTCTCAAAATGATCCGTTCATACAGTACGTACTCAGTATGTAGTCAATCTATTACTAATAGTTGTATGTTTATCTATTTTTATTACTGCCTGCTCCGTAAATCTCCCATTATTTCTACACAGTAACAGCAGCTGGTGGGAGGAGCTATAGGAGGATGGGCTCATTTTAAAGGCGGGAATGGAATGAATGGAACAGTATCAAACACATCAAATATATGGAAAACACGTTTGACTCTGTTCCGTCTATGCCATTCTAGCCATTACAACGAGCCTGTACTCCTATAGCTCCTCCCACCAGCCTCCTCTGGTTAACATTGAGCTTTTCTCTGGCCGATTATATACTTTATACTTCCATTGAAGTAAGATTTGTCCTTATTGATGTTATAGGGGAAGTTTTAGGGTGTGGTGGCTGGGGGGGGGGGGTTTATTCCATGTCATTGACCACATGGATACACTTAAATAGAATAAGTTCTGTCTAAATGACGATGCATCCATCTATATTTGGTCTCTATTTCAGAGGCTGCACATGGTCTGATACTGGTCAATGTAATCCGACTGATAAATTTAGCTGTGGTCATACTTCTGCTGACTGTGGTGGCTGTTAGTTCCTGCTGTTCAAAAAGAGGTAATTATGATGATTAATATGTCTTTCTGGATGACATACAGTAGTGATCTACTGACAAATAACAACTTTTGGTAACCCTTCCTGTTAATACACTCTTCATAATGCATTACAAACAAGTACACTGAGTATACAAAACATTAAGAACACCTTTCCATGACATCGACTGACCAGGTTAATCCAGGTGAAAGCTATGATCCCTTATTGATGTCACTTGTTAAATCCACTTCAATCAGTGTAGATGGGGCTCCTGAGTGGCGCAGTGGTCTAAGACACTGCATCTCAATGCAAGAGGTGTTACTGCAGTACCTCGTTCTAATCCAGCTGTCATTGGGAGTCCCATAGGAAGGCGCACAATTGGCCCAATTTCGGCTAGGTTAGGCTGTCATTGTAAATAAGAATTTGTTCTTAACTGACCTTCCTAGTTAAATGAGGGGGAGGAGACTGGATAAATATGTTTTTTTAAAGCCTTGAGACATGGATTGTGTATGTATGCCATTCAGAGGGTTAATGGGCAAGACAAAAGATTTAAGAGCCTTTGAATGCAGTATGGTAGTAGGTGCCAGGCGCTCTGGTTTGTGTCAAGAGCTGCAACGCTGCTGTGGTTTTCCACATTCAACAGTTTGCTGTGTGTATCAATGGTCCACCACCTGAAGGACACCCAGCCAACCTGACAACTGTGGGAAGCACTTGAGTCAACATGGGCCAGCATCCCTGTGGAAAGCATTCGACACCTTGTAGGAACGTTATACCCTGACGAATTGAGGCTGTTCTGAGGTTAAAGGGGGTGCAACTCAATATTAGGAAGGTGTTCATAATGTTAGGTATACTCACTGTATAACGCCTTATGAGACAGGCATAACACATTATACTTGCAGGAGCTAATAACTGCTCTTAAATATAATTGCATATAATAAGATGCTAAGATATGCTAAGATATGTGTTAATATATTGTAGAGAAAAGAGCCAAGCAGCGAGTGCCCAAGGAAGATACTTGAGGTAAGCCTAATAATATAGTCTAATATCGTCTCCATACTAATGTTACACAACAAGAGATATTGAAACAATGGACTTTGTTTCATTTTCACAGGCACTGAAGCTAAAAAGGACTACAGCAGTATGTACTGTAATCTGCCAACCTGGTCCAATGATACAATATGACGGTGAACGCAGGGGGCAAGTTAGCTTTACAGGGCCAGCCTTTTGTCAAGAAAATGTGGGAAATGAATGAGCAACCTACAATCAATAACCAATGTTACTTTGCTCAATGGTTATAGTATTGTAACGGGATTCTTCCTTTGAAGGAGAGGCAGACCAAAATGCAGCGTGGTTATAATTCATAGTTCTTTAATAATGAAACTATACATGAATAAACTACAAAACAAGAAATTTGAAAACCCGAAACAGTCCCGTGTGGTACAAACACTGACACAGGAGACAACCACCACAAAACCCAACACAAAACAGACTACCTAAATATGGCTCCCAATCAGAGACAATGACTAACACCTGCCTCTGATTGAGAACCATATCAGGCCCAAACACAGAAACAGACAAACAAGACATCCATCATAGAATGCCCACTCAGATCACACCCTGACCAAACAAAACATAGAAACATACAAAGCAAACTATGGTCAGGGTGTGACAACTACTGTTTTTAGCATTCTTTGCTATAAGTTTGTTGTAATATTACCTGATGCTATGGGGTAGTGACATTCACTCTGAAGGAATTAATTCAGAATATATTGGCATAATGCTTAAGAATGTATAGATTGTTTATTGGTATAATTATTGGTATTGGTATAATTAAGAAATAAGGCATGAGGGGGTGTGGTTTATGTCCAATATACCATGGCTAACGGCTGTTCTTATGGAGTCACCCCAGAGGTGACTTATTTCTATTATAAACTGGTTACCAATGTAATTAGAGCAATAAAAATAAATGTTTTGTCATACCCGTTGTATAGGTCTGATATATATCACGTCCTCTCAGCCAATGAGCATTCAGGGCTGGAACCACCCAGTTTATAATGCAGCTTAAGATTCAAGAGTATAATGCGTTTTTTTATATATTGAAGGAAAACTCTACCTAAAAACTATATTTTGGTATTTGTTTAATTAGTCCATTGTTGATTTTATCCCAAAATGTTTTGCATGTCATCAATCAAGTTTTGAAGATAAGGGCCAGCTATCTGTATTTTAAAGTTATTTCTGATACATATTGCATCATATAATGCCAAATGCAGCATCTGATACAAAATGCATCATACAGGCCAGATTTCTGTATTTTGAAAGTGACATATCTTTAAAACGTCATTGCTGACATACAAAACATTTTTGGACTCTGTCAACAATGGACTAATGAATAGGGTTTTTGAGTGGAGTTTTTCTTTAATAGCCATTTATTTCACACAGTTTTTGTCTATGCAAAGATACATGCACAGTTCTTCTCTAATTTGTCTTTCGTCATTTTCAGTATAGCGACATGTGAAACTGTATCAGTTAGCCATATAGCACAATGAATATTACAGAACCTGTTCATTTCTCCAATGACACGCCTACTCTTGAAACTGAACGTATAATAAGGGATTGAACACTTTGTTACAAAAGTATAGCTGAATCCATTCTCAGTATATGGAATGTTATCAGCTATAGTCTTTTTTTTTATTCGTACAATGTGAGGTTACTGTTATGAGTCTACATTGTGAGGCACATCAACATTGTATTTCTCTGAAACCAAACCTCTACACAATGTCTCAGCCAATACATCGTGACAGCATTAGGACTCACATGGTGTCACACTCTGGCCATAGAGAGGCTTTTATTCTCTATTTTGGTTTGGCCAGGGTGTGACTAGGGTGGGCATTCTAGTTTCTTTATTTCTATGTTTTCTATTTCTTTGTTTCAAATCAAATCAAATCAAATGTATTTATATAGCCCTTCTACATCTCAAAGTGCTGTACAGAAACCCAGCCTAAAACCCCGAACAGCAAGCAATGCAGGTGTAGAAGCACGGTGGCTAGGAAAAACTCCCTAGAAAGGCCAAAACCTAGGAAGAAACCTAGAGAGGAACCAGGCTATGTGGGGTGGCCAGTCCTCCTGTTTTTGGCCGAGTGTGGTTCCCAATCAGAGGCAGCTGTCTATCGTTGTCTCTGATTGGGAATCATACTTAGGCAGCCTTTTTCCCACCTGTGTTTTGTGGGTAGTTATTTTCTGTTTAGTCTCTGTTACCTGACAGAACTTTTACTTTGTTCGAGTGTTTTTTTGATAATAAAAAAATAATGTACACTTTTCACGCTGCGCTTTGGTCCACTCCTTCCGACGACAGGCACAACAGAACTACCCACCACCAAAGGACCAAGCAGCGTGGCCAGGAGGAGCAGGGATCCTGGGTCCGGGAGAAGAGTGAGTGGAGGACCTCATGGACATGGGAGGAGGTTATGGCAGGGGACAAAACCCTGCAATGGAAACAGGCGGAAACAGCAAGGGAGGAACGGCAGCTATACCAGGAGTCACGGCAACGAGGCCAGCACGAGAGGAAGCCCCCAAAATATTTTGGGGGGGACACACGGGGAGAGTGGCAGAGTCAGGGTTCAGACCTGAGCCAACTCCTCGTGCTTACCGTGGGGAGCGAGTGACCGCACCATGCATTCAGTGCGCATCCACAGCCCGGTGCGCTCTGTGCAAGCTCCCCGCAGTGGCCATGTGAGAGTGGGCATTCAGCCAGGACGGATTGTGCCGGCTCAGCGTTCCTGGTCTCCGGTGCGTCTCTTCGGCCCAGGTTATCCTGCGCCAGCTCTACACACGGTGTCCCCGGTTCGCCAGCAAAGCCCAGTGTGGCCTGTTCCAGCTCCCCGTGCTTGCCGGGCTAAGGGGGTATCCAGCCAGGACGAATTATGCCAGCTCTGCGCTCCAGACCACTGGTGTGCCTCCACGGTCCAGTGTGTCCTGCGCTGGCTCTACGCACTATGCCTCCAGTGCGCCGTCATAGCCCAGTGCGTCCTGTGCCAGCTCTCCATACTCACAGAACTAGAGTGGGAATCCAGCCAGGACGTGTTGTGGCAGCTCCACTCACTAGGCTGCCAGTATGTCTCCTCAGTCCGGTGAGACCTGTTCCGGTTCCACGTAGGAAGCCTCCAGTGATGATCCATGGCACGAAGCCTCCAGTGATGATCCGTGGCACGAAGCCTCCAGTGATGATCCGTGGCACGAAGCCTCCAGTGATGATCAATGGCACGAAGCCTCCAGTGATGATCCGTGGCACGAAGCCTCCAGTTAGGATCCACGACACGAAGCCTCACAACGTCGATCCGCAGTCCGTAGCCTCCGGAGACGGTCCCCAGTCCGGAGCCTCTGGCGATGGTCCCCAGTCCATAGCTTGTGGTGACAGTCCCTAGTCCGGAGCTTCCGGCAACGGTCCCCAGCCCGGAGCCTCCAGCGACGATCGGTGGTCGGGTTCCTCTGGCGATGATCTGCGGCCCGGTTTCTCCAGTGAAGGTCCATGCACTAGGGCCGCCACCAAAGCGAAGGGATCTGTGGGTGGAGGGGGTTCTACGTCCCTCACCGGAGCCGCCGCCGTGGAGAGATGCCCACCCAGACCCTCCCCTTTAGAGTGAGGTTTTGCGGCCGGACTCCGCACCTTTGGGGGGAGGGGGGTGGTGGGGTACTGTCACGCCCTGGCCATAGAGAGGCTTTTATTCTCTATTTTGTTTATGCCAGGGTGTGACTAGGGTGGGCATTCTAGTTTCTTTATTTCTATGTTTTCTATTTCTTTGTATTTGGCCGAGTGTGGCTCCCAATCAGAGGCAGCTGTCTATCGTTGTCTCTGATTGGGAATTATAGTTATTTTCTGTTTAGTCTCTGTTACCCGACAGAACTGTTCGCTTTCCTTTTGTTACTTTGTTCAAGTGTTTTTTGATAATAAAACAATCATGTACACTTTTCACGCTGCGCTTTGGTCCACTCCTTCCGACAACAGGCGTAACACATGGCTTGTGAGTATGTTCTACTTATCGAGTAATGGAAATGATCAAGAGCAACATTTCTTTAAATGATCTATGTTTATAGTATTTACAAAGCTCATCTACATTATAGAGAAACAGGACTTAATCAAGTATTCTTGTTCCAAGTAGTCACAGCATCACAGCATCCAAACTTGCCAAATTTTGAATACACAGGTAAAAAATGTGTTTAAAAATATAGCATCTACATTATATACAAAAAAATGCCATTTTATTCAAACAAAAAGTTGTTTATCATCCACTTATTCTTGGGAGTTATCCACTTATTGAGTATTCTGATCTATGCAGATACCTACCCCGAGAGGCCCAACATTCATGGTGAGATAAGGGGGTAACATAGATTTTAAATGTAGCACTGTCGGCCTGGAACAACACTGGGTCAAGGTTCAGATTTACCTTTGCAAGAATGGAGTTGGGATAAGAATGACAGTTCTGGAGAAAGGTGAAGATGACACCAGTTTCACCATTATGGATGTTACAAAAGAAGACTCAGGGATCTACAGCTGTGTGTACACCAGAGATAACCTTCTACCAGATCAAATGAAGTAAACATGCGAGAATTTACTAGCCGTCCAGGTCTACGGGGAAGAAAGTAAGCTTCTGTTAATATCTGTGTGTCTTTGTAATGATTAGAAATAATGGTGAGTGGATTGCTGTGCATATTCGGAATTTATCAATTTGATGTCTGGTTGAGTATTTTTTTTCTTCAGATGCAAAAATACCTCATACTATTACACCACACATTACATTCTTGATACTAAATCAACTTACACTTAGGGACAAATTTTATTGATATTTTTTTATTTTACCCCCAAATTTTGTGGTATCCAATTGTTAGGAGTTACTATCTTGTCTCATCGCTACAACTACAACCATGCATCCTCCGAAACACAACCCAACCAAGCCGCACTGCTTCTTAACATGGCGCGCATCCAACCCAGAAGCCAGCCACACCAATGTGTCAAAGGGAACACCGTGGACCTGGTTAGCGTGCACTGTGCCCGGCCCACCACAGGAGTCACTAGTGTGCGATTGTGTGTCACCCCACGGACCTCCCGGTTGCGGTTGATTGCGACAGAGACTGAGGCGCGAACCCAGAGTCTCTGGTGGCACGGCTAGCAGTTCCCTAGACCACTGCACCACCCAGGAGGCCTTACGGACACATTTTTACTTACACTTGTCTCGTTGGCATGAATGATTCGGGAGACAGGCGCAGGAATGCGTAATAGGGGTTTTATATACAGCCCAAATTACGTTGTGCCAGGGAAAGACACGGGGACGGAGACTAAACAAACACGTAACAAAACACAGGGTTGAAACCCACACAAAAAAGCGAGGAGTACCTCGAATAAATGACACAAATGATTATAAATGATTATTACACGGGACGAGACCCGTAATCATTTGCGCAATCCACAAGGGCACGAAAGCCCAAAACACACTGCACAGGTACTCACACGACCAACGGACATAGTAACAATAATCAACACCACTATGGTGAACAAAAGGGACATATATATATATAAATACGATCAGTGGGAATAGGGGCCAGGTGTGTGCAATGAAGGTTCCAGGGGTATCCGTGACACCACTTAAATTAAATATTCTGCTTTTTTAAGTAGAAGTGACGGTTCACCCCTTATTTAGTATTTTGTTTCATGCAGAGATCAACCCCACAAAGCTCTATGGACCATCTAATGTGAGTGAAGGGGGGACTGTAGATTTTAAATGTAGCACTACTGGCATCAGAGAACCTGAGGACAAGGTTCATGTTTACCTTTGCAAGAATGGAGTTGGGATAGGAATTGCGGCGCTGGAGAAAGATTAAGATTATGCTATTTTCACCAATAAAGAGAAGACTCAGGCAACTACAGCTGTGTGTACACCAGAAATAAACTCATACCCAGTCAGGTGAACTCAACAGGGGAGAATTATCTTGTCTTTCATGTCTGGAAGGCAAGATTCTGACCATGTTTGCATATATTGTATAACGTACACTACCGTTCGAACGTTTGGGGTCACTTAGAAATGTCCTTGTTTTTAAAAGAAAAGCACATTTTTTGTCTATTAAAATAACATCAAATTGATCAGAAATACAGTGTAGAGGCGACTCCGTGATGCTGAGTTCCTCTGTTCAGTGTCTGTGTTCTTTTGCCCATCTTTAATATTACATTTTTATTGGCCAGTCTGAGATAAGGCTTTTTTCTTTGCAACTCTGCCAAGAAGGCCAGCATTCCGGAGTCGCCTCTTAACTGTTGACGTTGAGACTGGTGTTTTGCGGGTACTATTTAATAAAGCTGCCAGTTGAGGACTCATTTTAAAACGATAAACTTGGATTAGCTAACACAACGTTTCATTGTTCATTTGTTTCAGTGCAGTTGTTAGAGTATTTGTCAATTCAGATGATCTTTTGCAAATACATTGCTTTGTTAAAAAGGGCTAAATGTACTCTGATACCATTGTTTTACATTAGACAGAGCATCAATTCTGCCTGCACTGATCTGTCTTGTATCTCACAAAGAGTAATGGGATAGATCAAAAGTACTGTAGTTCAGCTACAATGTGCTTTCTAACATTCAAAAATATTATCTAGGTGACATCGTCTGCTGAATCCCATTTCTGCCTCATATCCTAACAGTCTGAATTAAAAAATAAAACAATCAGTCCGTCATTTTGAGTTTTTTGGGGGGTGAGGAAGTCTTAATTAGTCACCCCATTTTCCATCTAGCTAAGGATGTGTGCTTCAAAAAACAGTATTTCTCATATTTGACAATAAAGCTTAACATAAACAGGCCAGCAGCATAGCACAACGCATCCCACTGCTGGTTTACTTCTGAAGCTAAGCAGAGTTGGTCCTGGTCAACCTCTGGATGGGAGACCAGATGCTGCTGACAGTGGTGTTGGAGGGCTAGTAAGAAACACAATTTCCAAGGTAAAAAACAAACAAACAATTCCACAGGCCAGTGATTGGGGACAATGCCCTGTGTAGGGGGCTGTCTTTCAGATGGGACATTAACAAGAATTTAAGCTTTCTGACAATATCAGATATGTCTATGTCTGGGGAAATGTTCTTGTTATTTACAACCTCATGCTAATCGCATTAGCCTACATTAGCTCAACCATCCCGCAGGGGACCCACCAATCCTGAAGAAGATTTAACACCCCTACCCTTACGATAACTTCCATGGGATCTTTAGTGACCACAGAGATTCAGGACACCCATTTAACCCTTGTATCCTTTCGAAATTCACGATCTGGCCTTCCTACCATCATGGCCACCTAATCATCCCCAACTTACAATTGGCTCATTCATCCCCCCTCCTCTCCCCTGTAACTATTCCCCAGTTTTTTTCTGTAAATGAGAATGTGTTCTCAGTCAACTACCCTGGTAAAATAAGGGTAAAAAATAAATAAATAATAAGGTGTCCAACATTAGCAGCCTACTCGTGCTAGCTGAGCCAGTCAGTGAAATGATGCTGCAAACCAACCAGCTACCTGCTTAGTGCTGCCCACAGTGTTGAATGCTTTCAACAAATTCTATCTAACTAGCAAGCTACCTGTCAGGGATTTCCTCTTCTTCCGAAGAGGAGAGGCGAAAAGGATCAGAGGACCAATAAGCGGCGTGGTAAGTGTCCATGGTTCTTTTAATACGTAAATGTACACATGAACACTACAAAACAATAAACATGGAAAACCTAAACAGTCCTATCTGGTGCAAAGACAGAGACAGGAACAATCACCCACAAACACACAGTGAAACCCAGGCTACCTAAGTATGATTCTCAATCAGAGACAACTAATGACACCTGCCTCTGATTGAGAACCATACTAGGCCGAAACATAGAAATACCCCAAAACATAGAAAAACAAACATAGACTGCCCACACAACTTACGCCCTGACCATACTAAATAATGACAAAACAAAGGAAATAAAGGTCAGAACGTGACACTACTGTAGTAGTGCTGATTCTAAAAAAAAATGTTTTCATGAAGCAGCTGTTCTGCTGTGAGATCTTGTAGCCTTCTGTCCCGAGTAAGCCGTTGTGATCAGCTGACCCAACAAAGCAAGGTAGACTAAGGTAGTTATGTCAGTAAACTAGCTAGCTAACGTTTACAGCAGTAAACTAAGCAGCTGGTCAACTTGATTCACTGCACTGGAGGCCAATATCCTTGCATATAGTTTTTGCAGGAGATAGCCAACGCTTTGTTTTGAATTTTTCACAATGACAAACTATTAAATCACTGTCACAGCTTTTGTAGTAAAAACAATATTATGAGCAATATTTGAATATGAGTTCCACATCCTACAAGACAGATTGATTGAGGGACGAGCGTTGCATAGAAGTGACACAATCTGACACAAGACAATGCTCTGATATAGCATCAAGTGAAACACCAGAGTCTAATATATCAATGGTCTTTACAGAGGGGCCAGAGAGTGAAGAAGAAGTTGGTGAAGCATATGGAGTTGAACATGTGAAACTGGTTAATGTAATCCAATTGATAAGTTCAGCTGTTGTGGTTATACTTCTACTGACTGAAATGCACTGACAGATAACTATTTTTTATTGAGTAATATGTGGTTATACCATATAAAACACATGTTTTACTGTATTTACCACATATTGAACCTATAATTGGTTATTTATTTAAAACTGTTACTTCTACAGTGGGATACATAAAGTACCAGATGGTTGCACACACACAATCAATTGAATCTCTGACTGGTAGGAATGAAATGAAAGGTGAAATGTTCAATAAACTAAAAAACGGAGATTTTAATCATATCAACTGTATTGAAATTGTCATTTGCCAAATTGGTTTACTGTTTGGAATGTGGAATATGGAATTTTAATAAACAAATCTGTTAACAGTGAAGTTAATCAAAATATAGTAATTGTTCTTTGGTGTAAAATGATCAGCTTAGTAACATAAGATATTTGTTTACATGTTGTAATGGTAGATTAGTCCACGAGCAGTTCTGCAAGGAAAACATGTACATTCTACAGTAAATGTAACATTTATTAAATAAACACATTTGATATAATGTTCTTCATGTTTCTGATGATTTCATTTGATAACTTTATGGGCATGTACAGTGGAGCAAAAAAGTATTTAGTCAGCCACCAATTGTGCAAGTTCTCCCACTTAAAAAGATGAGAGAGGCCTGTAATTTTCCTCATAGGTACACTTCAACTATGACAGACAAAATGATAAAAGAAATCCAGAAAATCACATTGTAGGATTTTTAATGAATGTATTTGCAAATTATGATGGAAAATAAGTATTTGGTCAATTACAAAAGTTTATCTCAATACTTTGTTATATACCCTTTGTTGGCAATGACAGAGGTCAAACGTTTTCTGTAAGTCTTCACATGGTTTTCACACACTGTTGCTGGTATTTTGGCCCATTCCTCCATGCAGATCTCCTCTAGAGCAGTGATGTTTTGGGGCTGTTGCTGGGCAACACTGTTACAGGAATTAAATTCCTCTATGTTTTCATAGCCAATTAAAATTAAATACTCTGTCAATTCCCAAGAAATTGTAAGACTCTTATTTGCATAAAATGGACAGAGACCAGTCTCAAAATCAACCAGCAGCGTTTATTCTCGAGAATACTGAACATGATACAGTTTACCACAGGTTATAAACTGAAAATGACGTCATTAGTTTTCGTACTACCCTGTCTCATCTCCGCTCCAGTACAATGGCTGTATAGTTCTCAAGCCTTCCCACATCGTCCTTTACGACCCGAGCCAACGTCTGCCTGTGTAGATAAGCATTCTAGCCAGTCTGGCTATAAGTTCATTAATTTCTACCAAGGAACAGACAGTCATTGTTCTAATTCTTGATTATATTTACACACATTATATTCAGTACTAGGGTTAAAAGAAAATGCATACATCTATACAGTAACATAATAGTATTCTGATTAGTCAGTCCTGATTGAAATGTATACATAATTAGTCATTATTGATTAAAAAAAATCCCTTAACAAACACGGACTTTCAACTCCCTCCAAAGATGTTCTATGGGGTTGAGATCTGGAGACTGGCTAGGCCACTCCAGGACCTTGAAATGCTTCTTACGAAGCCACTCCTTCGTTGCCCGGGCAGTGTGTTTGGGATCATTGTCATGCTGAAAGACCCAGCCACGTTTCATCTTCAATGCCCTTGCTGATGGAAGGAGGTTTTCACTCAAAATCTCACGATTCATGGCCCCATTCATTCTCTCCTTTACACGGATCAGTCGTCCTGGTCCCTTTGCAGAAAAACAGCCCCAAAGCATGATGTTTGCGCTACGCTAAATGCTAATAGTACTAGGGGCAGTATTTCATTTTTGGATAAAAAGACGTGCCCGTTTTAAGCGCAATATTTTGTCATGAAAAGATGCTTGACTATGCATGGAATTGATAGCTTTGGAAAGAAAACACTCTGACGTTTCCAGAACTGCAAAGATTTTCACTGTGAGTGCCCTAGAACAAAAGCTTCAGGCAAAACCAAGATGTTTCTGCAACCAGGAAATGAACAGGATTTCTGAAGCTACGTTTTGGATTGTCTCCTTATATGGCTGTGAATGCGACAGGAATGAGCCTACCCTTTCTATCGTTTCCCCAAGGGGTCTGCAGCATTGTGACGTATTTGCAGGCATATCATTGGAAGATTGACCATAAGAGACTACATTTGCCAAGTGTCCGCACGGTGTCCTGCGTGGAAATTGGTGCGCAAAACTCAGCTGCTGGTATTTTTCCATGGGATTCTGAGAAAAACCATGCTTCCACGAACGGCATATCAATGAAGAGATATTTGACAAAACACCTTGAGGATTGATTCAAACAATGTTTGCCATGTTTCGGTCGATATTATGGAGTTAATTCGGAAAAAAGTTCGACGTTTCGGTGACTGAATTTTCGGTTCGTTTCGGTAGCCAAATGTGTAGTAACAAAACGGAGCGATTTGTCCTACACAAAGAATCTTTCAGGAAAAACTGGACATCTGCTATGTAACTGAGAGTCTCCTCATTGAAACATCTGAAGTTCTTCAAAGGTAAATTATTTTATTTGATTCCTTTGCTGGTTTTTGTGAATATGTTGCGTGCTAAATGCTACGCTAAATGCTAAGCTAGCCAACAACACTCTTACACAAATTATTGATTTTCTATGGTTCAAAAGCATATTTTCAAAATCTGAGATGACAGTGTTGTTAAGAAAAGGCTAAGCTTGAGAACAGGCATATTTATTTCATTTCATTTGCGATTTTCAGAAATCGTTAACATTGCGTTATGGTAATGAGCTTGAGCAGTAGTCACGATCCCGGATCCGGGATGGGGAGTCATGTTACTCCTACCCCCTACTTTTTCGAACATTCTGTTAAAAATCGCGCAACATTTCAGCGCCCTGCTGCTCATGCCAGGAATATAGTATATGCATATGATTAGTATGTGTGGATAGAAAACACTCAGATGTTTATAAAACTGGTTAAATCACGGCTGTGACTATAACAGAACGTGCGTTTCATCGAAAAGTGCAGGAAAATCTGATCACTGAAAATGGAAATATATATCCATCCGCCACTTCAACCCATTGATAAAGGCGAACCACAATAAATGGGGCTGAGGTTGCAATACCTACAGCTTCCACACGATGTCAACAGTCTTGTCATTTGCCTAGGCTTTGTTTCTTGGTCAAACGAAGAAGAGACAAGCCATTTATAATATATAATATATAATATATGCCATTTAGCAGACGCTTTTATCCAAAGCGACTTACAGTCATGTACATTCTATGTATGGGTGGTCCCGGAATCGAACCCACTACCCTGGCGTTACAAGCGCCATGCTCTACCAACTGAGCTACAGAAGGACCATTTGTTCAAGTCTCCGACCGGATATTTTGTTGAGATTTACCCGGACATTATCTCCAGACGGACAGCTAAAGAATATACATCGCCTCGTGATCAATTTGGTCGCTTGTTAGCGTGTACTAATACCTAAAGTTGCATTACAAAAGTATTTCGAAGTGTTTTGTGAAAGTTTATCGTTGACTTTTTTAATTTAAAAAAATGACGTTACGTTATAAGACGCAATTTTTTTCCGTTTATCACACAGTCTTCATAGATCGATATCTAGGCTATATATGGACCGATTTAATCGAAAAAAAGACCCAATGGTGATTATGGGACATCTAGGAGTGCCAACAAAGAAGATGGTCAAAGGTAATGAATGTTTTATATTTTATTTGTGTGGTTTGTGTAGCGACGACTATGCTAATTATTTTGTTTACGTCCCCTGCGGGTCTTTTGGGGTGTTACATGCTATCAGATAATAGCTTCTCATGCTTTCGCCGAAAAGCATTGTAAAAATCTGACTTGTTGCCTGGATTCACAACGAGTGTAGCTTTAATTCAATACCCTGCATGTGTATTTTAATGAACGTTTGAGTTTTAACGTTGCGTTATGGTAATGAGCTTGAGGCTATAATTACGCTCCCGGATACGGGAATGCTCGACGCTAGATGTTAACAACACTCACACCTCCACAATCATTCCAGTATGATTATGTTGTGTCTTTGGCTATGCCGGATTAAGTGATATGACATGCTATTCTATAAAACAATTTCTCCGTAATTAATATCATATGATTGAGCTAATCATGTAAATGTAATTAACTATGAATTCGGGCACCACAAAATAATATTTATAGAGCTGTTATCTTCCGAATAAACTCTTAAAGACCTAGTAATATTTGACATCAATAGCAGTCAATCTCAATCGTCATCTTAATTCAGTCTCATCTGAAAGTTTGTGGTTATCTGCACGAACCCTGGCTAACAATTTGAATCAGCTATACAAAATTGGGTTTAATTATTTATTTACTAAATACATAACTAATCACACAGAATTACACATAATTAAATCATAACTTGATTACAAATTACGTCATACAGGAAAACATCCCTAGCGGGCGGAACAGATATGACAGCTTGTTACACAAAGGAAAAGGGCTGGGTTTGAGTGAAATAGCGGGAAGACTGAGGGACACAGGGAGAAGCTGTGCTATCGTAAATACAGTATCTGATGCATTCTAAATTACCGCCCATTTGGAAAAGGAAAATGCTATATACACTGCTCAAAAAAATAAAGGGAACACTAAAATAACACATCCTAGATCTGAATGAATGAAATATTCTTATTAAATACTTGTTTCTTTACATAGTTGAATGTGCTGACAACAAAATCACACAAAAATTATCAATGGAAATCAAATTTATCAACCCATGGAGGTCTGTATTTGGAGTCACACTCAAAATTAAAGTGGAAAACCACACTACAGGCTGATCCAACTTTGATGTAATGTCCTTAAAACAAGTCAAAATGAGGCTCAGTAGTGTGTGTGGCCTCCACGTGCCTGTATGACCTCCCAACAACGCCTGGGCATGCTCCTGATGAGGTGGCGGATGGTCTCCTGGGGGATCTCCTCCCAGACCTGGACTAAAGCATCCGCCAACTCCTGGACAGTCTGTAGTGCAACGTGGCGTTGGTGGATGGAGCGAGACATGATGTCCCAGATGTGCTCAATTGGATTCAGGTCCGAAAGTTCTGCTGCCTGCAACATCCTCCAGCATGACCCACCGCCAAACCGGTCATGCTGGAGGATGTTGCAGGCAGCAGAACTTTCTCCACGGCGTCTCCAGACTCTGTCACGTCTGTCATGTGCTCAGTGTGAACCTGCTTTCATCTGTGAAGAGCACAGGGCGCCAGTGGCGAATTTGCCAATCTTGGTGTTCTCTGGCAAATGCCAAACGTCCTGCATGGTGTTGGGCTGTAAGCACAACCCCCACCTGTGGATGTCGGGCCCTCATACCACCCTCATGGAGTCTGTTTCTGACCGTTTGAGCAGACACATGAAACATTTGTGGCCTGCTGGAGGTCATTTTGCAGGGCTCTGGCAGTGCTCCTCCTTGCACAAAGGCGGAGGTAGCGGTCCTGCTGCTGGGTTGTTGCCCTCCTACGGCCTCCTCCACGTCTCCTGATGTACTGGCCTGTCTCCTGGTAGCGCCTCCATGCTCTGGACACTACGCTGACAGACACAGCAAACCTTCTTGCCACAGCTCGCATTGATGTGTCATCCTGGATGAGCTGTACTACCTGAGTGGGTGTGGGTTGTAGACTCCGTCTCATGCTACCACTAGAGTGAAAGCACCGCCAGCATTCATACGTGACCAAAACATCAGCCAGGAAGCATAGGAACTGAGAAGTGGTCTGTGGTCACCACCTGCAGAACCACTCCTTTATTGGGGGTGTCTTGCTAATTGCCTATCATTTCCACCTGTTGTCTATTCCATTTGCACAACAGCATGTGAAATTTATTGTCAATCAGTGTTGCTTCCTAAGTGGACAGTTTGATTTCACAGAAGTGTGATTGACTCGGAGTTACATTGTGTTGTTTAAGTGTTCCCTTTATTTTTTTGAGCAGTGTATATTTACTCTGAGCTGAGCTGCGCTTCGGTAGGTTGGTGGTAGATGGAAGGCCGTGTTGCCAAACCGAGTCCTTTGCAGAATGTCTCTGGTTGTCAATTGGATACGTTGTAGTAACGTCATTGGGTGATAGACGGGATACTCTGTCTGTTTCTTTCTAACCCTCGTTGCATCTGCTGTTGCTAACTCAACGGCTAGGAGTTATCACTTCTGTAGTGAATAAGAGTTCAAAGTTCATACCATTGGCAACCAAAGCTCTCGCTAATGTTAGCTGCATTCTGTAGTTATTATCTGAACCATTCTGACATCGGACCGTCGTCCTACATCCTCGGAACAGGAGGTTATATTGTCGTCAAGGGCTTATATAGGAAGGGAGAGGAGGGCGTGTTTGAAAAGTTTTATAGCCCATGTCCCTTCCACTGATTGAGCAGCCCTATCTTATGAAAACCCAAATCTCACATTTTAGAAGCTAAAATCACATTTCATCCCATCACGTATAATTTTATATTCAAACATTTAAATTGAACAACAATTCCATGTGAATCCGATAACTCTGATGTGTAGACTTTCCACTGTAGAGTTTATGTCATCTTATCATTGATGAGAACGTCTCAGATGACAACCGAACTGACATCATATCATATCATATTCAAGTACCACCGCATATGGTAAATTGTTTGGATTACCACAATATGCAAGGTTTCAGAATGATAACTTCCAAAATGAGTGTGCTACATGACATTTATCATGAAGTCACCCAGGTGTCCCACACAAGTAGCCCAAATGTACCCAAGTGGCCAAATTGGTGAAGTTATACATTTTGAATGAAATAACTATATACAAAATACCAAAATGGTATTCTAACCTACCCCCCCAAAAATTGAGAAAAAACAAGAAAAAAAATATATACATTTACAAAATAACACTTTCAATATTTGGAAGACCCTCAGTCCTCTATACAATATTGTGCTGCTGATGCCAGGTGCCATAGCAGTCTCTTTCTGCTGTAAAGCAGAGGGTCACCAAGCATGTGGAGGTGAAGGTGATGGGGGACTTCATTTTGCAAAGAACACAGCGACGCCTCCATACTGTGCCCTTTTGGCCCTGAGGCGCATCCATGCCTGCAGAAATAAATTTGGGCAGATGAACACCACTTGTGGCAGGAGTTGGATGAACCAGCTTCAGTGGGGGATGGACACCTTGGCACTGGGGGCTCCCATTCGGAGTCAGTGTCACTGTGAAAGAAATGTTCAGTTAGAATAGTTTCACATACCATATGAGCCCTGTATCAACAGGTATAATAAACAGATATATATAGAGTACAGGGAACATAAGGTTGAATATATTATTATAGACCTGCTAGATCTACTGTCTAATTCATATTATGACAGACCAGATAGATCTACTGTCTATTTTATATTATGACATTTCAGCTAGACCTACTGTCTCTATTATATTATGACAGACCAGCTAGATCTACTGTAATCTATTATATTACAACAGACCAGCTGTATCTACTGTCTCCATTTCACTTCGGCCATTGTTGTGGGCCTGCCCTCCCTTCAACAGCTTCAAATAGGCTATTTCATGTGGGGGTGGGTTGGGGCGGCAGACACACGCATCTCACATTTCATTACATTACATTTTTACATATTGCTACTAAAATTTTTAAAAATCACAAATAATATTTTATATTATTAATTTCAAACAACGGCATTAGCATGAGAAGAACTTACCAGTCCAAACAAATGTTCTCTCCATTCAAAAAATATTCCTCCATTTGAGAATCGCTAAATTAATCGTCCTCCAACAATCTCTGTCTCACTTTCCCGATCAATTTCTTCAAAAATGATGTGTACATCTGTATATCTAGACATAGATTTAGCTTTCCCTGACTCAGTCGCCATACTGATTGATACAGCTGATGATGCGCTTTACCAAAACAACGCTGTGCGTAACATGCGTTGCTCCTTCCGGTATGAAACTTCAATGGCGAATGACCCTCTTTACGCCAGAGTTTACTACATGGGTTGGTCTTCCAACACATAAACATTACATATTGCCGTTTACCTCAGCTCATTGGCTATCTACCGGCTAGATTTCAAGACAATCAGTGGTCATTGGGTTAAAATACAGTCAATCAACGAAACAGCGGTCATATAATTTGTGCACAATGATGTCATTACTTGTCTTCAAATCAGTTTCTTTCAGTCAATATATCCCGCAAAATGACCCATCAGGTTTGGTTGTGTTACAAACAAACCAGTTGATTGCAATGAAACCAAACATGACTGGAAAAGTCACGCTTAGTGTGTATTTACATCGAATGTGTCGTCAAAAATGGGATGAGATGGAATTCACGACACAAGCGGTTCACAAAATGTTTCGTGTTAGGCTATAAAAAAGGATTTTATCAAACATAAGACCATTCATTGTGTAACAATGAGCATTGGGATGGCAGACAGAGGAAGATCGTCAAAGGTAAACTATTATTTTATTGCAGTTTGTGATTTTGTTACGCCTGCGCTGGTTGAAATAGTTGTTTTTTATGGGGCTCTATCCTCAGATAATCGCATCGTATTATTTCGCAGTAAATCCTTTTTAAAATCTGACAACGCAGTTGGATTAGCAAGATTCTAGGCTTTTGAAACCTGTGAGACACTTGTATTTTCATGAATGTTTTCATGAATTCACCGTATGTTGTTGAATTTCATCCCGCTAACGGGTTCGGTGCGCAGAGAGGTTAAACGGCACCGGCGTCCGCTTTCATTTTGTCAGGAACGTGATATCCTCTTGAGATATGAGCTCTTCTTCTGCAGCTCTCTCATTGAAGTCGGATTCAAGCGTCTTGATAATGTCCAGTGCTGTGATTACCTCTCTTACGTGTGTTCTACAAACATAGTGTACTTGATTGGAGAGTTTGGAAGAAGATTGAAGACTTGGCATCACCTGTCTAACGATAACCCGATGACTCACTCCAATAGTGTCGCCATAGTCGATACATGGGTTTCCATAGCCGACTACGTTCCAGCCAAGGTCTGTTCTCTGAGCAAAGGGCTGATTTCTCTTACCAGACACAATTTCTCTTGGAAGGAGAGCCTGGGAGCAGTTGTAGCCAATTAAGGAAGAAAGACCCAACCTGCCGAACAATAAGACTTGTGCAGTTCACCGTCTCAAGCTCCTGGAAATGAGGCGAAGTAGAGACAAGCAGTACTACAAGGACTACACAGCATTCATGGAAGAGACCATAGCTTGTGGAGATGCTAAAAAGGTATCAGAGGAGGGTAAATGAACAAGCATCCAGCATGGTACATCTCGCACCATGGGGTTTATCACCCACAAAAGCCTGGGAAGATATGAGTCGTCTTTTGACTGCTCAGCCAGGTTTCGAGTGACATCCTTGAATGACCATCTCCTTTCCAGTCCAGAGTTGACAAACACATTACTGGGTGTCCTTTGCCGTTTTCTAAAGGGTCCAGTCGCAATAATTGTGACGTAGAGCCCATGTTCCACGAATTTCATGTGAAAGCAGAAGACCAAGATTATCTGCGGGGGGCAGTATTTTGATGTTTGAATGAAAAACGTACCCAAATGAAACGGCCTATTTCTCAGGCCCAGAAGCTAGAATATGCATATAATTGTCAGATTAGGATAGAAAACACCCTAAAGTTTCCAAAACTGTCCAAATATTGTCTGTGAGTATAACAGAACTGATATTGCAGGTGAAAACCTGAGGAAAATCCAACCAGGAAGTGCCTCTTAGTTTGAAAGCTCCCTGTTCCATTGCATGCCTTCCCTCCATTTAAAGGGATATCAACCACATGGTGTGAACAGTCTTTAGACATAGTTTCAGCCTTTTATTCGGAAAAATGTGCGAGAACAATCACATCGCATTGGTGGATGGCTGGGTGCCAGCAGAGTTTTGCATGTGCAACAGCTTGGAGCAGACATTTTCTCTCTCTCCTATTGAAAAAGCTACGGTCCGGTTGAAATATTATCAATTATTTATCGTTGAGTGTAGGGGACAGTACCCTCCATTTGCAACCCTAAATCTGATTGATATGTTCAGTTATTGTGGTCATACTTCTACTGACTGTAGTGACTGATAGTTACTGAAAAGTAGGCTAATCATTATGTATTTTTCTCTCATGATGATAAACGGTAGTAATGCACTGACAGATACATATGTTTTTATTGAGAACTACACTATATATACAAAAGTATGTGGACACACCTTCAAATTAGTGGAAGCAATGTCAGCACAAGAACTGTTAGTTGGGAGCTTAATGAAATGGGTTTCCATGGCCTACCAGCCGCACACAAGCCTAAGATCACCATGCGCAATGCCAAGGGTGAATGGAAGCAAGTCCCCGCAGCAATGTTCGAAAATCTAGTGGATAGCCTTCCCAGAAGAATGTAGGCTGTTATAGCAGCAAAGGGGGGACAAACTCCATGTTAATGCCAATAATTTTGGAATGGCATGTTTGATGAGCAGATGTTGTAGGTTCACATTTTAGTGTGAACCTATAAAGGATTATATTTAAAACTGTTACTTCTACAGTGGGATACATAAAGTACAAAATGGTTGCAGTCACAATCAATTGGACCTCTGGTAGGATGGGTGATAGATAGAATGTTCAATAACGTATATAAACTGAGAATTGAATCAATTGTATTGAACTCCTTAACTTGCCAAACTGGTATACTGTTTTGAATGTAGAATTTGGAATTATTATAAACTAATCTATAAACAGTCAAGTTTAGCAAGATATTTGTTTCTATATTGTAACTGTAGATTAGTCCACTAGCAGATCTGTAAGGAAAGCCTGCAAATGTTACTAAAAATGTGATGTTTAATAAATAAACACATCTGATATAAAGTTGCTGATGATTTCAATGGTAGCTTATGTACCAGGCCACAACATAAGGGTGTGACACTGTAATGATGAAATGGCTTTGTTATGAAAGTATGCCTAAATATGTCTAAAGTATTTGAGAAAACGCACCAAACAGACCTAGGGTTTTGACTTGTACAATGTGTGGTTACCATCATTAGTCTGAATAGGAATGGTACGTCAACAATGCATTTAGCTGAAACCACCACTGAAGTCTCAGCCAACATCATGGCAGCATTAGGACTCCTATGCCTTGTGAGCTGTGAGTATTTTCTACTTTTCAAGTAATACAAACATTTTCAAATAAATATTTATGTTCATTTCCTGAACAAAATACTTTCCCTGAGTGTATTAATTTGTCCATGCAGCCATAGCATCCATCCTTGTCAAATGTGAAGATGCAACATCTGAACACAAAAGTAAAGTATTTCTGTTTATTGTTTTGTAGTGATTAGTGTTTTGGAAATATTTAATACATCAGTGTATACAATACACTATATCTTTTTAAAACTAAAATTACATTCTTAATAATACACACACTTACACTTAAGGAAAATCCTAACTTCCACTTAAGTCACATTTTCAAAAAGAAAATGAAGGGTTCACCCCTTATTGGTATTTGTTTTTATGCAGAGATCTACCCAGCAAAGATATTTGGACCATCTAGCGTGACTGAAGGGGTAAACATCCATTTTATATGTAGCACTACTGGCATCAGAGGACCTGAGGACAAGTTACATTTTTACCTTTGCAAGAATGGAGTTGGGATAAGAATTACACTGCTGGAGAAAGGTGAAGATGATGCTATTTTTGAAATGAAGAATGTCACACGAGAAGACTCAGGCAACTACAGCTGTGTGTACACCAGATATAAACTTGTACCCAGTCACTTGAGGTCAATAGGGGATACTTTAGTAGTCTTTCAGGTTGATGGAGAACAGAAAGGTAAGATTCTGTCAATATTATGTCTGTAATGATAAGATTGCTATCCATACAGTATATTTGTCAATTTGTTGCAGTGCAGTTTGAATATTTGTAATTCAGTCACATTTTCAGCCAATATATTGCTTTGCAATGACAGACTACATACTCTGACTCGGCAGCAAGTTTAACACCAGCGTGTACTGTACACCAGAATCTATTATATCAATGTTCTACACAGAGGGACTAAAGAATATGGGAGGACAAGGGAGAGCGGGACTGGCAGCAGCCTTGGTCCTCCTGTTTCTGACGCTGTCTGTACTGCTGTTAGTGTGGAGGTACTGGGGAATCCTGAAACAAAGTAAGTGAAGTTGACAGTCTGTTCAGTTTAGGCCAGGAATCAATTCTTGACACAGTGCGCTGGACAGCCGACAATTCAGCTTTAAAAGGCACTTTCACCGCCATTTGCGGAGATCTCATTCACAAAACACTGCAGATGACGCCTCAATCGGAAATTCCCTTTAAATGTCAACCAAGCAATGTGGAATTTAGAATTTTGATCTAATCTGTAAAGAGTCAAGTTTAGCAAGATATTTGTTTATGTATTTTAAGTGTAGATTAGTCCACTAGCAGTTCGCATTCACAAAACACTGCAGATGACGGCTCAATCGGAAATCCCCTTTAAATATCAAGCAAGCTATAACGCAGATCAAACGCGGATATTTGAATCCCGGCCTTACAATCACCATGTCTAGCTATGTGACATGGTGGGGGAAAGTGAACAAACGCTTGATGTTAAACTAAGTATCTATGTATTTTAACACAATGCTTTAAGTCATTCCTTACTGTTGCTTTCTGTTACAGTGATAAGCATTGACCATCAACCAAGGTATAGAAAACCTACCAAATTAAAACAAAATACTACTTGATTTATCAATGTCCACATTGTTGAGACAGGGCAAAAAATACTTGTATTCTTCCCTTAGTGAGAATCAGGATACGGATCAAACATACAGTCTAATCTCAGTTGTACCAGGTATTGTATATCAGTTCATATTTTTACATTGCATATTTTGCATCACATATTGTTCCTTTCCTTCATTTCTTTAAGAACTAAGTTATAATGTATGTTTTCTGTCTTTGATTTTCATATCCTGGATGTTTTAGTCGCAGCTGGTGTAATGTAAGTTTCTCTTCAGCACCATTTCTTTTTTTAAATGGGCAATTATGCTATTTCACCATACTATTGAGATGACACCGTTTTCATAAACGTGTCATAAGCCTGGGTTAGTTTTCCCTATTTTGGTCAAGAAAATATCTGATATGCAGTATCTTTGATGAAACAATGAAGTTACCATATAGGTTTAGTATGCATTTATTAAGAGTACTTTTCATACAATAACCCCTTTCATAGTCTAAGATGATATCCCTTTTCCATGGCTTCTGTAAATTGTTTACAATGGTGTCAATGTCTTGTCTGTAGTGAGGTCCCCTTTGATGGTGATGAAGGACACTATTCTATGATAGGTGAGTGGAGAGGTACAGTTTGTCTAATTATGACAGTATTAATACTACCCTAGCCCGAGAAAACACTTTGTTTATGAAATACTGTATCTGACTATTAAGAAAGACATTCTAATACAGGGCTGGAATCGTCAGGGAGACTACGGTAAGACATTTTAGTAACGATCACATTATTTCTAAAGATATGACACAAATAATAATAATAATATTTCATTTGTAAAGTGCATTTCCCACACTCAAGATGCACAAATGATCAATGATATATGCCAAATGATCAAGGATATATGTAATATTTCTCTTACACAGAAAGAATCCTGAGCCCTTGGGTTCACAAGGTGTGTCGGGTATGTATGCAATCTCATAGTTGTTCCTCTCTTTTCTGGAGTCCCTTAGACTTTACAGCACATAGAACTGATCTCAGTTTTATTCCCAGCAGGCATGGGATCGGTGGTTCATCAGTAAGTCTGAATCCTGCTCTTACATTTTGTCAGGGTTTTCATGTGGTGAAGGAGAGTCGGACCAAACTGCAGCGTGTATATTGCGATCCATGTTTAATCACACAAGTAACACGAATCCAAAACACAAACTCTACAAAACAATAAACGTAGTGAAAACCGAAACAGCCTTAACTGGTGCAAACTAACACAGACTAAGGACATCAAGACACTCAGGACAATCACCCACAATACAACCAAAGAATATGGCTGTCTGAAGTGGTCCTCAATCAGAGGCAGGTGTTTATCGTTGTCTCTGATTGGGAGCCATATTTAGGCAGCCATATTCTTTGGTTGTATTGTGGGTGATTGTCCTGAGTGTCTTGATGTCCTTAGTCTGTGTTAGTTTGCACCAGTTAAGGCTGTTTCCGTTTTCACTACGTTTATTGTTTTGTTGAGTTTGTGTTTTGGATTCGTGTTACGTTGTGTGATTAAACATGGATCGCAATATACACGCTGCAGTTTGGTCCGACTCTCCTTCACCACATGAAAACCGTGACACATTTCCTTCAGTATCAGGGACATTAACGAGGTGTATTGTTGATATTTCTCTAATTACATATTGACATGTCTGAGTTTGAAGTTCATTTTCTGTTTCTGTAGCTCTCCAACTGGTCCTACAGGAGATGAGGCTCTGTACACCGTATTAACTAGAGGTAGGTACTAAAAAAGAAACCAGTAGAATAGTATACGTACATGTATAGTATACGTATATGTACTGTCTGATGGGTTACAAAGGTAGGTTCACATCATACCTATTTTTGTCTGTTGTCTGTTATACTGACGTAGAGGCAGCCCTGAGCATCCCACGTAACCAGATACTACACAGGTTGATGAATGTTTAGCCACATACACACAGAGACCAACAGGCCTGCAGACAGAGGAAGGCAATGTGAGCAAAGACTCATAACACAACTGAAGTCCCTCACCACTCAAACCACAGTGCACTGACACAGCTATATTTATATAAAGATACACTTAACTGTAGCGATTTGGTTTCCCACAGACACTTAATTCTCAGAACACTCAGTTAACTTTCTCTACATACAGTGTCCAGCATGTTTGACTAAATCTAGCAACCTCTCCCCTCAGTGAAAAGACCAGAACAGCAGGGTGAAACTGCCATCTATGCCAAAGTGAAAACAAAGAAGGAGAAAGAAAAACAGGACCCTGTTTACAGTCTGTGTCATTACAAATACAGTAGTGCTATACAGTAGTATATGACATGCGAAATGACATGACAGAACATGTGGTTTATCTGCCCTTTTGGTCATAGAAGTATGGGGATAGTAATACTGTACACCTAGGTGTATGCTAAAATGTGTTTTTTTAAATACTGCTTTGGTTTTGAACATATTACTCTTTGATGCAGTCTGCAGTCTGGGTGCTATCTTTGAGCCTAGCAAAGATGTAGATGACATTATTCCACCTTTTATTCAATAAAAACAAACCAAGCTTGAAATGAAAGCAATATAAATTCAAACAAAGTGTTAGCCAATGTTTTCCACGTGTTTGTTATGCCAACATGGAAGTATGAATTAAGATGCACAAATGAATGATAAGACGACCGAGACATGCATAGAGAAAGAGATGTGGACAAAGGAGAATATGTGGCAGGCTAATGTGGGTACAGTGTTTCTATAGAAAGCTCAGTCTAATGGGAGAGTGTTAGTATAATTTAATTATGACAATGTGCTTTCATCAATTGAAAGCCCTTAATCTATTTTATGAGAATTTGTAAGATTTCTTGTTTGCATAAAATAGACGCAGACCAGTCTTTAAATAATAAGTAATATAATTTATTCTCGGAGCGCACTACCACTTAAACACATGCATCAGTTTATATACAGATCATGACATCATTTCACTGCCTTAACCGAATCCCCTCCTCTCGACCGGGACAAAGTAAGGTGAGAAGTTCATTCTAACTTACTAACACACTCCCAGATCACTTTTGACCCCTCAACATTATCGATCACCACTGAACTGACAGTTTTAATTAACAGAAACCCTAGGAATGCACTCACTGACCTTATCTAAAAACCCCAGAGCTAAGTTTCAGTTGGGTGAACCATAGGCTAACAACCTTATGTGTTTACACAGTCCACAAACCATTTGTTCCTGCCTAGTTGGAATGGTGTTCATTAACATTTTATTACTCCTTGTCCTGTCACACAATTTCTTCTTATGAACTCATATTGTCTACTACTTATACAACAGAGTATAAGTTTACCTAGATACAATTCTATTTAAAATGGGGATATTGTTTATTCATTTATCCAAAATAAATCCATAATAAATTCAACAGAGAGGGAGACAGAGCTTAGTAATAGACAAGCCACTATCATCATGCCTCCCAGCAGAGGGGAAGAGGGGAGGAGAAGTGGAGAGGAGGGAAAGAGTGGGAGGCTGTCTGCAACATATTACCATTTCTCCACACACACCATGACCCAGGGGCTAGGCAGAAGAGATTGATTTTTTTCCTCCCAGCATTTTCCATTTGCTGTCACTCTCACAAGACATCGTCATCATAGACCCATGTCACACACCAGATGGTTTCACTCCTACGCGACGCTCATCCCTCAACTCAACAGTGCAGACGGCCGTCCCGCTATCTGACGTGAGACAATGCATGATAGACATGATGGAGTTATGTGGCTCACAGACATGCATACAGACACACACACGAACACAAAAACACAAACAAACATACATACACACAAAATAACATCTCAAAATCGAATTCTTCTCATCCCACAGGTACTCCAGCTACTGTAGTATCAGGGGAATGGATGCTGTATATTAGACAAGCTCTCAATACACACATACAGATGCACACTCCTCCACCCCTATTAACCCTGACATTAAACCTGAAGCAACTGTCTGAAGCTACCTTAGTTAGACGTATGGCTGAGGCAGCCTCGCTGCTAGCCACTGTCTGTGGGGAGAGAACGAGAGAGAACAACAGCAGTGTGCTGGATCTATGTAGGTAGAGCTGTTGGGGCAGGGCTTGCAGTGTAGACACTTGGCTGTGGATGGGCTACAGGCTGCAGGGAGTGTGCTGCTGGGGAAAATAACTGGTAGTGATTAGTGGTCAGACTCTTCTGGGGGAGAGAGGGGGGCTGTTTTTTCCTGGAGGAGGTTGAGGAGGAGGAAAAGGAGGAGAGAGAGGAGAGAGAGTGCACTACCGTTCATTTAGAGGCAGCAGCAAGGGACTGAAGCATCGCCTGTCTGAGCTGAGGCAGAGCTGCATTGAATGGGGGAATACTAGAGAGCAGCGCTGCCTGTCTGTCTGTCGATACTGCCTGGACTCTCACGCTGCATCCAGGATAGATTGTGTGTTGAGTGGATGATAGGAATAGAGGATGCAGGTCTGATATGCACAGGATGTCTGTTTGTGATCATATGTGTATTGGTTTGTGTGTGTTCACTACATCCAAGCAGGTGAGTGTAATGTGTTCGCATGTACACTGTTGTGCATGTGTGTATGTGAAATGTGTAAAATGAAATGTGTGTGTATGCAAATGTAAAAAATAGTTTCTGTGTGAATGCAGTATGCGTCTGTATTCATGTTTGTGTGTACATGTTCGGTATCTATAAGGATGTATACATGTCCCATAACTTCTTCTGTTTGTGAACTGTGCCGTGATTTTAATGTTGTGTTTTCCTAGGCTCCAGCTGTGTTGTAGTCATGGCTGCCTGAGGGACTGCTCCCTGGCTGTGTGGATCTGGAGCCCCCTCTGATATCATGCTGAGAGTTGGGCCAGCGGCCACCACTCTACTCCTGCTGCTGTCATACTGCTGCTGCCACCTGTGTCACTCTCTGGGTAAGTTCTCCTCACAGTACCACCGTGGAGGACATGGAAGACACTCTCAGAGTGATGGGCCATCAGAGATGTTATCAGACTGAGAGATACCCACTCTGCACAACTAGGATCAACTACTGGGAACAGGATGATAAGGAGATGAGCGGCAGGGCAGATGGAAAGTCTGGGGATGGGAGATAGTGAAGAGGCAACGCCAGCTGAGACTAATACTAAATTAAAAGAGGAACTGATTAACAGATGGGCTGAGTAATGTCAATATGACCACTCAGTATATCCAGACCTAATGTCCCTTTGCCAACATGTATTATGAAGGTCAGTGGTTTGGGATCCTGCTCTCAGTTAATTCAGTATATATGATACGCAGCCCTGTCTGGTTTAGTGCAGTCATTTCCTGTGGTTGGGGACCTTCTGTTCAGCTGGGAGAGGTGATGAGCTGAATAAGGGAAGAAATATCTCTATTAACGACTTGGGGAAAGAACCTCAGAGTTCAAATAACTCTGTCTAGTCAATATCAGAAATATAAGCTGGCCAGCCCAGATAGCTCCACACTGCTGCCTCCTCCACGCCAGCCAGCCTGTGCAGAAACAAGATTGATTCTCACACTGACTGTGAGACGCTGATTGTAATTTGTTTTGGATAAGAGCGCGAGCGTCCGCTGAATAACTAAAATGGAAAAATGTAATGGAGCTCCTCTTCTGGAATTCTGTCCTTCGTTAGCGGCCTGGGTTTAATAACATGGGCTGTGTGGACAGCAGAAGAGGGTTAGGAGATGTGTACGGTCACAGATTTTAATCTGCCATCTCTTAGGGCATTTTTGTAAACCCCACATCTTCGAGGTGACTCATAAAATATGAACATCTTTCATCAGTACAGTACACAGCCAGGGATCCTCTGGAGAGATAGACTGGCCTAATGCCTCACTGGTCACACACTCAGGTTATGCTAATTGTAGATACAACCAGTAATTGAACATAATGAAGATACGACTGAGCATTTATAACACAATCTATACACTGGATTAGAGATATTGTAAAGGGTTGGGAAGTGGTCTTTAGATTGTGTTTATCATTCAATCATGACAATTCATGCTGAATTGTTGCTCCATTACAAAAAACAGAGGAAGCACCTATAGTGTAGTCCATGTATGTAATGCCCTTGCTCTGTGAGGATTTTCCAGTTGTGCAGACTCTTCCGCTCTGCTTTGGAATAGATGTTTTTGCTCAGTTTAAATGAATAGTGTCCCGTGGTTCTCAACATACTTGCTGGTGTTAATGAAGGACGTCAGAGCTAGCTGCAGAAGAGATTTGGCACGAGTTGTCTTTACTCACTTAAATGATTTCTATTTCATATATACCTTATTTAAAAAGTATTACTTAAAGGTATCTCATTGCTAAGTTACTACTTGTAATGACATACAATAGATGATGGTTGTACTATTGGTGTTATATGACACATTGTTGGATCATATTTATAGTGGTTTTCACAAAGGGTAGTGTTCAGAATCTCTCAGAGAAGCCAGACATGAAGCAGGATTTTCTGCAGGAAGCTGTGCTGAGAGTGACAGAGACAAAGTCTAAGGATGATGAATCTGCTAATCCCAGTGATATTGACTGAGGTCTAAGAATGCTGCTATTGATCCTGAGCCTGAGGATGACACAGGGGTGTTATTAACTGTCGTCAGCCCCGTCATGGGCCTGTCATCCTCAGGTAAATTTGCGGCCAAATTGAACGCACAGAAAATAAGCCCATAAGCATGTGGGGAATGATTTAAGAGCATTGTGTCCGTTAAGAATTGAATCAATACTTCTTCATTTTCTCCTTGCGCTGGAGAGTTGTTTCCAGTGATAATACAGCAACGTTACATCCTTCGTTTGAACTAAAGTGCTGAATATAATAAATGAATCCTGAGAATTGCTTGTGCTTAATTCTGCATTTACAGAGGCTAACTCTAGATTTTCCTCCCAGTCTGCAGTTGTATGTATGTGACGGCTGACATCATTAATATGAAAGGTGCACCTCCGTTCTCTCTCTGTCTAAAACCCAGCGAGCCCTTAGGGGGCACAAAGACCTCACTGTGTCCTTCACACATAAAAAGTCTCCTCTATCTATAGATCCATCCTCCAGCCCTTCTCTTCATCATCAACCCCCCTAGGGCCTACACCACCAGGCTGTCATGGATACCAGCACATCACCGAGGCCAGCTGATGCACTAATACAATGAGGTATCCATCAACCACAGTCACACGATCAGACCCATCTGTAATGAAGTTATGGAGAGTAAAACTCATTGGAGCTTCCTTCCTCATGATCCAGATAGAAAACACACTGAGACAAATGAAATTAGAAGAGCGGGGGATGACTGACTAAGGATTTACAGAGAGAGAGACACCACATAAAACAGAGCTGATAGGAAGAAACACATTTGTTTTGGATGATGGAGGGAGGCTGACTAGTCTGGCAGCCCACACTATTGAAACCTTCCCACTTGACACTAGTGGTGGCATCACACACATGGAACATAGTCATATTTAATCTCTCCATGTCTATGCAGCCCGCTAACAGTGAGTCATCAATTACGGAGGAAATAGGTGCACAAACGCTACCCTGGCTGCTATCTTTAGTATATACTGTACCAAACCTTCATCAGCTTTTAAAGGTTTGGGCAGCCTTTTGTTGCCTGAACCCCAGCCAAGTGACTCTTACCTTTAATCACTGTTCGATTGTTTATAGGCCTACTTCCATGGCGAAGAGCTGGAGATGAAGCACCACTGTATTGGTAGCTGAGGAGTCTCGTCCATGGAAGAAGAGGATTCATTTCTGGGAAAATACAATAAAATATATTATTCAAACATCCTCCTTGTAAATAAAATTACACCTCTGTAAATATTCACCAACATATTTGTTCAAATGTACTAGTTTGCAGAGAATTCTAACAGGAAGGACACATTTGACCTTTGTCTCCTTCCACGAGGAGTGGAAAACACCAAATCATGAATAAAAGTTATTGACTATGTTGCCATGACAAAGTGACAGTTAGATTTCTTCCTCTCTAGAAAGTGAATGTCTGGTCCTGATCTGGGGATAACAGAGACCAGAGATGTGATTGCCGTGATGCTGAGAGTGCTGGGGTGATTTCCTGCATGTTAAACTGGAGATTGATGGGGTTATTGACAACGTGTCAGGTGTCAGGGACTATGAATCATTGTCAATGTGCTTTAGCTGGGCTGAACATGGGCCATGAGCTGTTACCAGGATAATACCCCCTGTTAACACGTCGCTGACATGATGCAGCTTAAGGAAGGCTAATGTGGTGTTTCCCTGCCTCTATAGGAATCCCTAAACTGTCCTCCTATGCCAAGACAGAGGACAAACTGTTCAAGAACCTCTTCAGAAACTACCAGAAATGGGTGAGGCCTGTGGAATACCTCAACGGCACAGTACGAGTCAGATTTGGACTGGCCATCTCCCAGCTAGTGGACGTGGTGAGAAAAATAGGATTATTATGGGATATTGTGGTTTGTGTCTTCTTGATGATTATTTTGATGTTTGTCAATGCAAGCTGGACTTTCAAGGCAAAGAATCAGTGGTGGAAAAAGTACCCAATTGTCATATTTGAGTAAAAGTAAAGATACCTTAATAGAAAATGACTCAAGTAAAAGTGAAAGTAGCCCAGTAAAATATTACTTGAGTAAAAGTCTAAAAGTATTTGGTTTAAAATATACCTAAGTATCAAAAGTGAAAGTATAAACTATTTCAAATGTCTTATATTAAGCAAACCAGACGGCACCATTTTCTTGTTATTTATTTATGGGTAGCCAGGGGCACACTCCAACACTCAGACATCCTTTACAAATGAACAATGTGTGTTTAGTGAGGCCGCCAGAGGCAGGGGATGACCAGCGATGTTCTCTAAGCGTGTGAATTGGACCATTTGCCTGTCCTGCTAAGCATTCAAAATGCAATGATTACTTTTGGGTGTCAGGGAAAATGTATGGAGTAAAAAGTACATTTATTTTCTTTAGGAATGTAATGAAGTAAAAGTTCAAGTAATCAAAAATAGAAACAGTAAAGTACAGATACCCCAAAAAACTACTTGAGTAGTTGAAAGTATTTTTTACTTAAGTACATTACATTACTGGAAAGAATATATCACTATAAATATATTTAGGCTAATTTACATTGTTGATTTTTTTTAACCACATTTACACACATACGGACAGTATAACAAGACAAAGGTACAGAGAAAACCTTTACAGTAATGGTCTCTCCATTACAGGACGAGAAGAACCAGTTGATGACAACCAATGTGTGGATGAAACAGGCAAGATCTTAAACATATTTTTTGGGGGGGCATAGTATATTTAAGTGATCATTCCTGAGAAGCCAGTGTTAGGAGGATATATTGGCAGGGGTGTTGTTAGGCAAACCATGCCAATATGTCCTCCAATCACTGGCTTTGAGTTACCAACATATTTCAATAATGATTTGCATATTTTCACTAAAAAGTTATTTTGAGGAATGTATTCATACTATTTCATCGTTCCACAAGATATAGTCCCGACACAAATCTAGGTGTTGCTACAAGCCTGCTGGTCGTTCGTTCTATCGGTTCGGTTCCCAGAGACGTGACCCAGTTGTTAAGTATTTTTGTTCTGTATTTATGGACGAGACCCAGTCGTTCGTTCTAAATGTTCTATTGCCATACTGGCTGGCAACGTTCTTGCTTGCTAGTTAGCCAACTATGGCTAACTTATAGTCACGTCAAACAGTGCAGACAGAATAACAACAAAGTAACTCAATATGCATTTGTTTAAGCTGTTTTCTAGCGACATTTATTTGGATACATCCATAACAATGACGCGCAATTTCACCTGGCATAGAAAACACTGTTGTTCAGAGGAGCAAGCCCACAACACAGCCAACACAATCACTTCAAACTGAAGCTGGACAGACTGCAAACTACATGCACTTCATCTCATTTTACCTGTTTTCTATTGACATTTCTTTGTATATATCCATAAAAATGTTGACTGGCTGAGAAAAGCTGCCTGCCTATCTGTCTTGTCCCGACTCCCAACCCCTACACATTCATTACTATGGGACAGCTGGAGATCAAGTTTCTAAATTAACAATGTTACAAATGTCAGACAGACAGACAGCAAGGTTTATACAAATCTCCACTATTGAAAACCAATTGCTAATCTAAAAGAAATGGGAGATAATGTCTAAGACGCTTTTTACATTCAAGGTCAAGGTTATAAGTTGCCTGTTTGGGCTGATCAGACAGTGGATTGTGCAGTGAGATTGAACAGTGCAAATAGGCATTTCAACATCATAGCTTTAGATGGTGGTAACTTGTGGAATAGACAACAGCTAGAATACGGTTTTAACCAATCAGCGTCCAGGATTAGACCCACCTCCCTTCCTCCTGCATGTCCCCTTGTTCTGGTGGCATTTCCCGATGAACTCACATCTTCATTTCTCACAAGCAACCCAGTTTGCAACTCCCGCCCCCCGGCAACCTGCCTTGCCACCCAGCCCTCTTGGCAGCTTAATTCATATCCTCCGACTGCATCTGCTCTCTGCAGCCAGGGAATCATCACTCCAGACCAGGGTCTGCAGGTCAGCCTCTCACCAGTATGTCACAATGACAAACAACTCCATGCAAATCAGAGAACAGAGGGCAATAGCTAACGTGATGGCCACATCTATTCATCAGCGGTGAATGAGGAGATAAGATTGAAGATATGTCCCTGTCCACATCAGTGTTTCTCTCCCACTATCTACTTTATTTGGCCATACATTTTTATATCCACCAATACTATCATACCCCGTTCAAAGGCACTTAAATATTCTGTCTCGCCCATTCGCCCTCTGAATGGCATACATACACAATCCATGTCTCGATTGACTCAAGGCTTAAAAATCCTTCTTCATCCTGTCTCCTCCCCTTCATCTACACTGATTGAAGTGAATTTAACAAGATACATCAACAAGGGATCATAGCTTTCACCTGGTCAGTCCCATGTCATGGAATGAGCAGGGGTTCATAATGTGTTGTACACTCAGTGTATACTGTAGTGGAATCACTTTTCTCTCAGGGGGAGAAAAGTAATTTATGGTGATTTCCAGTAGCAGTCTGGTCAAAAGAATCTGCTTGTAAAAAGAGATGGCCATTCATGAATGATGATAAGGTTGTATCATCTGTGATCTACATCTGTTTATATGAGTTACTATGCTCTTACTAAGTAGTAATGTATTACGGCAAAGAACTTTTCAAAGATGGCTACGGCGAAATACAAGACTTCACAGCAAAAGTCAGAGTGCAAGAAGGAACCAAGCCAATCTTTTACAAACCCCATCCAGTTCCCTATGCAGGAGTAAGGCACATCCTGTCAACACCTTACCACCCGGCATCAAACGGAGCAGCGGAGAGAGCTGTGCAAAACTTTAAGAAGGACTAGACTCGAGGTTCAGTCTGTGCCCACCTACCAAAGGCTTCCTCGGTTCCTGTTTACTTACCGTAACACACCACACACAGTAACGGAATGTACACCAGTTGAACTGTTTCTGAAACGCCAACCACGTACCCGCCTGACATTGTTGAAACCAGACTTGTCAAGCACTGTGCCAAAGCACCAGCTACAGCAGAACTATTCTCCTGACGGTGGACATACAAGAGAGACAGAGCCTGACCTTCCACCCGAACCTGGCCCACCACAGGAAGCCCAGGAGGAGCGGAGATATCCTATTTGACAGCGAAGGGCACCTCAAAAGCTTGACCTGTGAGTTGAGCTGGTTAAGGAGGTAACAGACAGTAAAACAAACAAACTCTTTAATATGTCCTAGATTAAAGAAAAGATAAAAGGACATTACCTGAGTTAGTTATTAGGACACAAATTCCATCTTCAGGGCAGAATAATCCCCTGGATTTGTGCTGGGCTTTGAAAAGTCTGCTTCAACCCAGTAGTTGAAAAATGTTTAAGAAGGCATTGTTCAGATATTGCATTAGTAGTTACCTAACATATTTACCTTGTTCTCTGGGAGTTAAACACTATGGGGGAGGAGTGTAGAATCCGTGATCTACAGCTGTTTATATTAGTTACTATGCTGTTACTAAGCAGTAATGTATTATGGCAATGTTATGTTACTACACCTAATAGGAAATGCAAATGCGCACTATTGTGCCGGGGGCGGTAGAGCACGAGAGGTTTTGACGAAACGAAACCAACTGTGTCTCCTGCCTGGTCATTTCTCCACAACACAAATATTACAAAGGTGACTCATCCATCTCTCGCTCCTGTTTAGGAATGGTTGGACATGAAGCTACGCTGGAACACTGATGACTACCTGGGCATCACTACCATCAGAGTCCCATCGGACTCCATCTGGATCCCAGACATTGTGCTCTATGACAAGTAAGTAACATGCCTATGACTTCCACACAAGGGTTGCAAAGGGAGGATATATTACCTGTGGTTGACTTGGGGAATAGCTGTCTGGTGTTGTGCCAAACCTCCCCCCTTCTAATTTCCTTAATTTTGTGGCTAGAGTCAAATACATTCTGTGGCACACATCAGAGTCAAATAGTTTCTATAGAACAAACTTCTATAGAACAAACTTCACGTTAGGATAGGCAACTGAAAATAATAATGCTGATCAAAGCAGAATGAAGGTGGGATCTTAACTGAACAGCAATGGCGAGTGGGTATTCGTTTCCTGATTCTGCTTTGTTCAAGTTTATTTGCCGCTTGAATCTGTGAGTGGCAATATAGGCTATTCGAGATAGCGCAGATTGAAAATGTGGCATGATACCTGCTCCAAATTGTCAAATTAGGTTTTGTAAGGTCATGAAAAGTCTTGGAAATTAGCTTAATAATTGTTTATGAATGTAATTCATAAAAGCACACTTTTAAATATGGCCAATCAATAAAAGAAACGACATATCAACCATTATCGGAATGACCCTTTAGTTCATGTCTGTGTTGTTGCGTGTGTGCCAGTGTGGGGTTGCGTGTGTGCCAGTGTGGGGTTGCGTGTGTGCCAGTGTAGTGTTGCGTGTGTGCCAGTGCGAGTGGGCGGTTGCCGGAGGAGAGTGTCACGGTTCATGAATCCACTGCCTCCCTCTCTCTTTCTCTTTCTCTCTCTCTCTCTCTCTCTCTCTCTCTCTCTCTCTCTCTCTCTCTCTCTCTCTTCCGTGTTTGTGTGGGCGTGGTTCCCAATCTCGGCCTGATTGTCTGCGCCAGCTGGAACCACTTATCTTCCCTTTATATGTTCTGTAACCAGTGTTTCTTGTTGTCAGATCGTTGTTACGTCCCTGAGGTTGTGTCGTGTGTCCGTGCTCATTGTTACTTCCCTGAGGTTGTGTCGTGTGTCCGTGCTCATCTCTCGCCGCCCTTGTGTGGATTATCTGCTGTGCTCCTTCCTACCCATCCGGACACACTCCCCTGGATTTCTCAGCACGCTATCATCGGAAGATGCGCCCTAGTCCCTGGGTCGGATTCCGTCTGAGTACAGTCTGTCTGTCCTGTTGCTGCTGTAAACTGTATTCATTAAACCATCGTTGCTTGCATCTTGCATCCGCCTCTGTATTGTCACAGAGAGAGTGCAAGCAACATTTCAGCAGAAGGTATACGGTAATGAACGACAGACTAACTAGATCACCAATTCAAAATATAACTTGTAGCAGTTATCTCGCTAGTTAGCTATCGCTAACTAAGCGTTCGTTGTTGCCTTTCCAGCTGCACTGTAGAGTCTAAATATATCTGCAACGTTAAACAACTTGGATTCCCCTCTATTATTTTTATTATTTTATATAACCTTTCTTCAAACAGGGAGTCACATTGAGATTTAAAATATATTTTACAAGAGAACCCTGTACACATTACAATACAGAATATTAAAACAACATACACATGTATAAAACAATACAATTCAGCACCATAAAAATGTCAATAAGCATTTAATAAAAGCAATCACATTCAACTATATCCTCAATCAATAATGGAAACTGCCCTAGTGGCACCAGCACATCTAACTGCAGTGAACTTTGGAGAATATTCCACAAATTTGGGGCATAAAAACACAACAGAGATTTTCCCAAATCTGTGGAGACTGGAGGGATCGCTAGTGTTATCCATTCCTGTGAATGTGGTTGGTAACTTATGTTTCTTCTCTTAACTAATGATGTTACTGTCACGAGAATTTTCAATCCCAATGATAATAACTGACAATCAATAGCTCTGACAATTCCCCGAGATCTGTAAGAGCATGGGTTTAATAATAATTAGTCAAGGACTCAGTTTATGCAAAAAGATAGTCCATTATACAAAGACATCCATTTTATAGCTGCGCACATACTTCCACACAAACAGTAGGTATCCTACGCACATACATACACACCAACAGTAGGTGAGTTTTATCCTTCTCCATAGTTCTCACCACTGTGTATCACTACGCAGTCGACAGTTCCATTCCCCGAGATTAGGGAAACCTTGAGAAGTACTCCCTGTCTTCATACATTTTCTCAGAGTTCCTGCCAGGTCGGTTTAAACAGTTGAATTATTCTTCGGTATTTTCTTAGGCACACACACACACACATACAAGTTCAAATCCTAAGCTACACCTTGCTCAGACAGTCTGTGTTTTTCCACTATACAGATACATTGTTTAATCTAATTCTGACCAAAACTACACACATCATCATCAGATTATAATTGTATGATTCTAATCAATTTCATACAATTATAAGGTTTCAGAGTGGAATTATTTTATCATTATCTTTCAACATTTAAATTATTTTATCGGTTACATATAGAGAGAGGGTTTCTGTAAGATTGCTTTGTAAATAAATAAAAAAGAATGCAGCTTCCTTCTTACAGACAGAGAGATCCATCCCACATTTTATACAGACTGCAATGATGAGTCCTAAAGTTGTCCCCCTGTGATAAAACTTATTGCTGAATGGTAGACTGCATCCAAGAATGTAAAAACATAGGTTGCCGTATGTAAACAATATCACCCAAATCCAATACATGGAGAAGCGTTGTTTGAACAATCTTTCTCCTTTTTTAAATACTAAGACAGTTTTTTATATAGAAATAAATCCTATCTTGGATTTTAGCTTCTTAGTCAGATTTTTTATATGCGTTACGAAGGACAACGTGTCATCAATCCAGACCCCCAGGTACTTATATTGAGAAACAAGCTCAAATTGGGCTCCATTTATAGCGCAAATATGCAGGTTCTTTATTATTTTTGTTAGGTCAGGGTGTGACGAGGGTAGTTTGTTTAGTTTTTGTATTGTCTAGGGGTTTTGTATGTCTAAGGGTTTTGTATGCCTAGGGGTTTATATGTCTATGGTTGCCGAGATTGGTTCTCAATCAGAGGCAGCTGTTTTATCGTTGTCTCTGATAGGGGACCATATTTAGGTAGCCATATTCATTGTGTGTTTTGTGGGTTGTTATTCTATGTTTAGTTGCCTGTTTGCACAAGCCATATTAGCTTCACGGTTCGTTTTGTTGTTTTTGTATAGTTTGTTCAGTGTTCGTTCTTTCATTAAATAAGTATGTACGCTTACCACGCTGCGCCTTGGTCTCCTCATTATGACGACTGTGACAGAACAACCCACCATAACAGGACCAAGCAGCGTGAAAAGGAGGAGCAGCGTTTAATGGGGAAATGGACTTGGGAGGAGATATTAGATGGAGCAGGACCCTGGACGCAGCCGGGGAAGAAATAGAGGCAGCAAAAGCGGAACGGCGATACTACGAGAAGAAATACCAGAGAATAGAGGAACGGCGACGATATGAGGGTACACGGCTAGCACGGAAGCCTGAGAAGCAGCCCCAATACATTTATTGGGAGGGGCACACGAGTCAGGTCGGAGACCTGAGCCAACTCCTCGTGCTTACTGTGGGGAGCGTGTTACTGGTCAGGCACCGTGTTATGCGGTGGAATGCATGGTGTCTCCAGTGGGCTATTCTAGCCCGGGGCTCTCTGTTCCAGCTCCTCGCATTGGCCGATGAATGGGGAGGAGGGTGCCGGCTCAGCATTCCTGGTTTCAATATACCTTCTTGGACCAGGATATCCTGCGCCGGCTCTGCGTACTGTGTCTCCGGTGAGTCTGCACAGCCCAGTGCGTCCTGTGCCAGTGCCCTGAATTTGCAGGGTGAAAATAAACATCCAGCCAGGACGGGTTGTGTCAGCTCTACACTCCAGACCTCCAGTACGCCTCCACAGTCCAGTACGTCCTGTTCCTCCTTCCCGCACTCACCCTGAGGTGCGTGTCACCAGTCTAATACCACTAGTGCTGGCACCACGCACCAGGCCTCTAGTGCGCCTCCAGGGTCCAGTACACCCTGTTCCTGCTCCTCGCACTCGCCTTGAGGTGCGTGTCCCTAGCCCGGTACCACCATTGCCGGCATCACGCACTAGGCCTACAGTGCGCCTCGGCAGTCCAGAGCTTCCTGCAACAGTACCCAGTCCAGAGCGTCCGGCGACAGTACCCAGTCCAGAGCGTCCGGCGACAGTTCACAGACCGGAACCTCCAACGACGGGCCACAGTCCGGAACCTCCAACGACAGGCCACAGTCCAGAACCGCCAACGACGGGCCACAGTCCGGAACCTCCAGCGACGGTCCCCAGCCCGGGGTCTCCAGCGACGGTCCCCAGCCCGGGGTCTCCGGCGATGGTCCCCAGCCAGGGGTCTCCAGCGACGGTCCCCAGTCCGGGGTCTCCAGCGACGGTCCCCAGCCCGGGGTCTCCAGTATACCTTCTTGGACCAGGATATCCTGCGCCGGCTCTGCGTACTGTGTCTCAGGTGAGTCTGCACAGCCCAGTGCGTCCTGTGCCAGTGCTCTGGGTTCTCCAGCGACAGTCCCCAGTCCAGAACCTCCGGCAATGATCCACGCAGAGAGGGTGCCCAGCCCGGGGCCTACGGCGAGGATCCGCAGTCCAGAGCCTCCGGCGATGATTCACGGGTCAGTGCTACAAGAGAGGACTCAGTGTAAGGAAGGGGGGCGGTGTCCAGAACCAGAGCCGCCACCGAGGTTAGATGCCCACCCAGACCCTCCCATATAGGTTTAGGTTTGCGGCCGGGAGTCCGCACCTTTGGGGGAGGGTACTGTCACCTTAGTTATCTTTGTTTTCTTTATTATTTTGTTTAGGTCAGAGTGTGACGAGGGTGGTTTGTTTAGTTTTTGTATTGTCTAGGGTTTTTTGTATGTCTAGGGGTTTATATGTCTATGGTTGCCTAGATTGGTTCTCAATCAGAGGCAACTGTTTTATCGTTGTCTCTGATTGGGGACCATATTTAGGTAGCCATATTCATTGTGTGTTTTGTGGGTTGTTATTCTATGTTTAGTTGCCTGTTTGCACTAGCCATATTAGCTTCACGGTTCGTTTTGTTGTTTTTGTATAGTTTGTTCAGTGTTCGTTCTTTCATTAAATAAGTATGTACGCTTACCACGCTGTGCCTTGGTCTCCTCATTATGACGACCGTGACAGTGAGCTTGGTTAACCTTGTATTTAACACTAATTTAAGATCTGTAAGTGATTTCTAAATTGAATCAAAGTCATGCTGAAGTTCAAAAATGGCCTGCTGCACTGAGGTGGCACAGGAATACAAAACTGTGTCATCTGCATATAGAGATGAATGATACAACTATTAACAGTGTTTCCTATGCCATTAATATACAAAGTGAACAATAATGGACCCAAAATCGAACCCTGAGGAACATCTTTATGAATCTCAAGAAATTCAGATTTAACCCCATCTATGAAGATGGCCTGAGTTATGTTGCTAAGATCATTCTGAAACCATAAACAGGCTGTATATCCCAGGACTACCCTTGATCATTTCTTTAGTCAAACAGAATGATCAACAGTGTCGAACGCCTTTGACAGATCAATAAACAAGGCAGCACAGTTCTTTTTAGCATCCAAGGCATTGACAAGATCATTAATAACTAGCGTGGTTGCTGTGGTAGTACAATGCCCAGGCATAAACCCTGATTGGTTTATATTAAGAATACAATTATCAGATGAAAAGGAACAAAGTTATGCGTTAACCAAGGATTCAAGAATCTTAGCTAAACAAGGTAGTCTTGAAATGGGGCGATAGTTGTCAAGATCATTTGTATCCCCACCGTAATGGAGTGGCAGCACATACAGTGCCTTGCGAAAGTTTTCGGCCCCCTTGAACTTTGCGACCTTTTGCCACATTTCAGGCTTCAAACATAAAGATATAAAACTGTATTTTTTTGTGAAGAATCAACAACAAGTGGGACACAATCATGAAGAGGAACGACATTTATTGGATATTTCAAACTTTTTTAACAAATCAAAAACTGAAAAATTGGGCGTGCAAAATTATTCAGCCCCCTTAAGTTAATACTTTGTAGCGCCACCTTTTGCTGCGATTACAGCTGTAAGTCGCTTGGGGTATGTCTCTATCAGTTTTGCACATCGAGAGACTGAAATTCTTTCCCATTCCTCCTTGCAAAACAGCTCGAGCTCAGTGAGGTTGGATGGAGAGCATTTGTGAACAGCTCTAGCGACTCCTGTGGTGGGCCGGGCGCAGTGCACACTAACACGGTCAGGGGTGTATGTTGTTTCCTCCGACACATTGGTGCGGCTGGCTTTCGGGTTAAGTGGGCAGTGTGGCTTGGTTGGGTTATGTTAATACTATATATGTATTATTTTTTTTAAATATATATACATTTTTCAAGAATAAATTACGAAAATTACGATAGGTTGCCATAGATTTTCTGTTATTTACCAAAATGACTGAAGATTCCAGTAACTTTGGGAAATTAGCATTAGCTTTGCAGCCATACACAGCATAGACTATATTTTAAACAGCACAAAATTCAATTAATCCAACACATTAAGAAAAGCCTGATTCGACCCTGTAGAAGAATAACAGATGTTAATCCATTCCTCTAACAGTGCCGATGGACGTTTTGAGGGCTCTGTCACCAAGGCTGTTGTCAAGTATGATGGCACCATCACCTGGACACAGCCCGCTAACTACAAGTCAGCTTGCATCATCGATGTCACCTTCTTCCCCTTTGACCTGCAGAACTGCTCCATGAAGTTTGGCTCCTGGACCTATGATGGCTCACAGGTTGTAGCCTACACAGCATTGTGAAACAGTCTACAGTATAGTAATGACCATACAGTCATTAATTGATGTCAGAAATTTGTTAATCTCTTGTTTATACTTTGGGGAGTTGAAGGGAAGATACGTCTGTTGATGTTTCATCTTTTCTAACCTTGTATTCATTCAACAGGTTGACATCCTCCTCGAGGACTTTCATGTGGATAAGAGGGACTACTTTGACAGTGGCGAATGGGATATAGTGAAAGCAACAGGCAGCCGTGGTCTGAGGATGGACGGATCCTGCCACTTCCCCTTCATCACCTACTCCTTCATCATCCGTAGACTGCCGCTCTTCTACACCCTCTTCCTTATTATCCCCTGTATCGGCCTTTCCTTCCTCACCATCCTGGTCTTCTACCTGCCCTCCAACGGCGGGGAGAAGATTTCCCTGTGCACCTCTGTGCTGGTGTCCCTCACAGTCTTCCTTCTCGTGATCGAGGAGATAATTCCGTCCTCCTCCAAGGTCATCCCTCTGATTGGGGAGTACCTGGTGTTCACCATGATCTTTGTCACACTCTCCATTGTCATCACCGTCTTTGCCATCAACATCCACCACCGCTCCACGTCCATGCACCAAGGCATGGCGCCCTGGGTGCGTCGTATCTTCCTGCACAGGCTGCCTAAGCTGCTGTGTATGCGCAGCCACGTGGACCGCTATGCTACCCCCGGTGGGGCCTGGGCAGGACTGGCAGGGAGAGAGGGAGCAGGACTGGCAGGGAGAGAGGGGACAGTAGGGGGCATTATGAAGTCCACCCCTCATCTCTCCCCCATGAATAACCTGCAGGCTGCTTTGGACTCTATCCGTTACATCACCATGTATGTGGTCAGGGAGAATGAGGTCAGAGAGGTATGATCCCATAGAGTTACAGAGAATCAGTCTGCCCCTGCAGTATCAATGACACGGTTGGCATGAGAGAATATTGTGTTTGTTCTGATACATAATCAATCATACAGTACTGAATTTAGGTTTTTGAAGTCTTACTGTAATTCTCTCTCTATATTAATCTTCTCCATATTGTGTATTTGTCTCCATCCTCTGATTGTCACATGCAACTGCACCTCTGACTGCAAAGCCATCGCAGCCTGTGTCAATGAGGTCATGTGTTGGAGTCTGAAGGGCATGTTTGGTCTCTCTCTCTCTCCAGGTGGTGCAGGATTGGAAGTTTGTGGCTCAGGTTCTGGATCGTGTGTTCCTGTGGACCTTTCTCCTGGTCTCAGTACTGGGCTCTGCTCTGCTCTTCATCCCTGTCATCTACAAATGGGCAAACATCATTGTCCCCAACCATGCAGGCGGCAGCGGATAAGACTAAACTGAGTCTATGTACACTGAGCACAACGAATTCAGAGACACTACAGTCAGTGCAGAGATGGAGACACTTACTCACATGTGGGTGTGGGAGAGCAATGGATTCTAGTTCCATCATGATTTTGATTTGTGTATATGAATGAGGGATTATTGTCTCTATGTTGCTGTATCTGTTTCTAGATTAAATTAACATACAATTGTTTCATATGAAATAATCCCTCTATATTCTGGAAGGAGTATACCTCCCTATAGACATATCTCACAAAGTATAACAATGAATACAATTATCCAGCTTATGTAAGGACCGACGCTGGAGAAGAGAAGCAGGCACAGGGAGTCAAACATTTAATATGGAACAGACATCAAACGGAGACAGAGTCAGAACCGGCAAAGACAAACATTAATCCTGAAGCAGGGAACAGAGCTTGGTAACAAACAGATATAGGGGAGGTAATAACACAGGTGATTGAGTCCAGGTGAGTCCAATAATTGCTGAAGCGCGTGATGAGGGAAGGCAGGAGTGTGTAATGATGGTGGCAGGAGTGTGTAATGCTGGGAAGCCTGGCGCTTTCGAGCGCGAGGAGAGGGAGCGGGTGCAGGTGTGACAAGTTATTGTTTTTCTTGCCTCTGAAAAACAGACTTCTCACGGTTAACGAGACAGGATTATGGAAGGCTGGCCACATGAGACTAGCTAATAATTAACAGGGGTGAATAAATAACTTTTAATCCCCCCTTTATAAATAAGTGTACAGTAAATAAGTATATGTATATGACCCCATTACCTTTTGTATTTAATATATTTGTATTTAATTATATTGTATATTTAAGTCGCCATTCCACTTTTATACACATTAACCTTTCATATTACATGTTTAAATATATTACCTTTTTACATACACTACCCTTTTACAGTATATTACCCGTACATTACTCTTTTATAATTTATTAAAATAATGGCCAAAACGTAAATTAACTGGGCCCTAGGTTGGTAAAATACAAAATAAATTGCTAGTTTTTTTGACAGTGGCTACATTCTCAGAAAAACAATATTACATCACAAGATCAAGCAAGAGTTTAATTATAATCCTCTTTGAATTAGCTTCACTGAAGAATTCAGCTGTGAATGCTCTTGTATGATCAAAAGCTACAACTGTTTGGCTTGTGGGATACAGTTAATTTAGCAGACAAATCATTGTTACAGTGAATTAATTTTCCTACTTTCCAGCTTCTAAGACCATCTCTTTGTATTAGAAAGGTGTCTTGAGATTAGCTTTTAAGTCTGTGAGTCTGTTCGACACTGGGAGACTTAGTTGGGGACTTAAAACTTCTTCAGGATTGGTGGGTCCCCTGCGGGACGGTTGCGCTAACATAGGCTCATGCGATTAACATGAGGTTGTAAGGAACACAAACATTTCCCAGGACATAGACATATCTGATATTGGCAGAAAGCTTACATTTTTGTTACTCTAACTGCATTGTCCAATATTACAGTGAAATAATATCATGCTATTGTTTGAGGAGAGTGCACAGTTTTGAACATGAAAAGTTATTAATAAACAAATTAGGCACATTTGGGCAGTCTTGATACAACACTTTGAACAAAAATGCAATGGTTCATTGGATCAGTCTGAAACGTTGCACATTTCAGACTGCTGGTGCGGCAGGGTAGCCTAGTGGTTAGAGAGTTGGACTAGTGACCGAAAGGTTGCAAGTTCAAATCCCTGAGTTGACAAAGTACAAATCTGTCGTTTGCCCCTGAACAGGCAGTTAACCCACTGTTCCTAGGCTGTCATTGAAAATAAGAATTTGTTCTTAACTGACCTGCCTAGTTAAATAAAGGTTTTAAAAAAATACAACATCTAAATTGCACCTCGGCTGGAATTACATTATGGCCTTTTTCTTGCATTTCAAAGATGATACAAAAAAAAGACAAAAACGGTTGTTGTTTTATTCTTTGTATTATCTTTTACCAGATGTATTACAATATGTTATATTCTCCTACATTCCTTTCACATTTCCACAAACTTCAAAGTGTTTCCTTTCAAATGCTACCAAAAAATGCATATCCTTGCTTCAGAGCCTGAGCTACATACAGGCAGTTAGATTTGGGTATGTCATTTTAGGCGAAAATAGAAAAAAAGAGTCCAATCCTTTTTAAGTCGGTCAGAGTCCACCTGATACAACAACAAGAGTTGATGTTTTGCAGTCTGTTCAACCTGCCGTCTGATTTCTCCTATCATTCAGATGAAAGATGGCAAGCTACAATGGAAGCATAAGCTCATACCTTCTCATATCTTTACTGGTTGCTTCTTGGAGAATCTACGATGGTGGGAAAATTCTGGTATTTCCCTTAGAAGGTAGCCACTGGGTGAACATGGACATTCTGATCAAGGCTCTTCACTCTCAGGGACACACCATCACAGTAGTACGGACAACTCAAAGTTGGTATATTAAAGAAGAGTCTCTACATTACAGTTCTATTACAATACCTGTCATTGATGGTGTGGAATTTGAGGAATTTGTAAAGCCAATCATAAAGAAAGTAATTGATTTAGAGAGAGGAACAAGCTCTGTATTAAACTTTATACATTTGCAAATCGAGATGTTCTCTGCAATGTCTAAGGTTCATGGACTGGAATGTGACATGGCAACTGCTGTATTGAAAGACAAGGATTTAATGAAGACCCTGGAGGAGAACCAGTATGACCTGGTGCTTACTGACCCAGCATGGGGGACTGGTATTTTGGTGGCTCATTATCTTCAGCTACCTCTAGTCTACAATGTACGGTGGATAACCAGTGGAGAGGGACATTTAGCCATTGCGCCATCCCCCATGTCTTATATTCCAATGACTGGATCAGGGCTCTCACACAAAATGACCTTCACAGAGAGAGTAAAGAATATGATGTTATATTTGCTTTGGGAAGTTCAGTACAGACTTGTAATCCAGCCACATTACCAGGCTGTTTGTGATGAGTTTTTCCAACCAGGTGTGGACTTCTATGAGTTATTACAGGGGGCTGATCTATGGCTCATGAGAGTTGACTTTGTGTTTGAGTTCCCTCGTCCCACCATGCCTAATGTTATCTATATGGCAGGGTTCCAATGTAAACCTGCAAAGCCTCTTCCCCAAGAACTAGAGGAGTTTGTTCAGAGTTCTGGGAATTATGGAGTCATTATCATGTCTTTGGGGACTTTTGTGTCTGAGTTTCCACATGATATAGCTGATGTGATAGCTGCTGCTTTTGCCCAACTGCCTCAGAAGGTAATCTGGAGACACAAAGGAGACAGGCCAGCTACTCTGGGCAACAATACCTTACTAGTTCAATGGATGCCGCAAAATGATCTGTTAGGACATCCAATGACGAGGCTGTTTGTAGCTCATGGAGGAACAAATGGGGTTCAAGAGGCTATTTACCATGGAATTCCTGTTGTGGGTCTACCTCTGTTTTTTGATCAATATGACAACATCCTTCGTCTGAAAAAAAGAGGAGGAGCGAAGCTTTTATCCATGGCAACAGTAGACCAGAACAATAACTTCCTGGAGGCCTTGCAGGAAGTTCTGGATGAGCCATCCTACAGGACGAACATGCAGAGACTCTCCAGGCTACACAGGGACGTGCCAATGGAGCCCCTGGACACTGCCCTCTTCTGGATTGAGTTTGTCATGAGACACAAAGGTGCTGCTCACCTGCGTACAGAGTCCTACAGAATGCCTTGGTACTCCTACCACTCTGTAGATGTTGTCCTGATATTGTTGGCTGTTGTAGTAGTGCTTATTCTTCTTCTTGTTGCAATAGTCAGATATTTAAGCGTTAGAAGTTGCTTGAAAGGAAAGATTAAAAGTGAATGAACAGATCCAATTCTCCACATTCTGGTACACAAAAATAATAGGATAAGTATGAATCAAAGCTGTAATATGTAGCTTTTAGGGTGAACCAACAAAATCCACATAGATATGTGTGTTATAGATCTGTCATTCTCATTGAAAGCAAGTCTAAGATGCCGTAGATATATTCTATGTGCACTATTTCTATGATTCCCGTGTTTAAGTTTAGTTGTTGTGTATTTTACTTTCGGTTTTGTACACCAGCTTCAAACAGATGAAAATACAATATTATTCATTAAGGAAATATATATTTCACAATCTTTAGATGGTACAATGATTATTTACACTAAACGTGTTTGTTTTGTCACATAAACTGGGGATTTCGCTGTGTACAGCTAAATAATAACAATGTATGCCATTAAGCAGATTATTTGATCCAAAGTCACTTACAGTCATGCGTGCATACATTTTTCGTATATATTGGTGGCCCCAGCTCTCACAAAAACATATTGTATATGGCAAACATGTACAAATTGGTGAAAGTCCACAAACACAAAAACATTGTGTTTACTCAGATTAGCTCATTGAACTCTCCCTCTCATCAAGGGATTCTATGTTAATGATCGCATCTGTCAAATAATTGATATGGGTCTGTTTATGTGTTTAAACAGAAACAATGTAAATGTTAACAAGCCCGCTAAAGTACACTGAGTGTACAAGACATTAGGAGCACCTTCCTAATATTGACTTGCCATTTTGTCCAAGTTGGCTGGATGTCCTTTGGATGGGGGATCATTCTTGAAACAAACTGTTGAGCGTGAAAATCCCAGCTGCAATATGTCACTTTTTGGGCGACCCGACAAAATTCACAATTCAGATATGTAAGTTATAGATGACACTCAAACTGGGGCACCCGAATCCTACTACCATACCCCGTTCAAAGGCACTTAAATCTTTTGTCTTGCCCATTCACCTATGAATGGCACACATACACAATCCATGTCTCAATTCTCTCAAGGCTTCAAAGTCCTTATTTGACCTGCCTACATCTACACTGATTGAAGTGAATTTAACAAATTACATCAATAAGGGATCCTAGCTTTCACCTCGATTCACCTAGTCAGTCGATGTCAAGGAAAAAACAGCTGTTTCTAATGTTTTGTACACTTCAGTGGGCTCCTGAGTGGTGCAGCGGTCTGAGGCACTGCATCTCAGTGCAAGAGATGTCTACAAATCCAGGCTGTATCACATTCGGCTGTGAATGGGAGTCCCATAGGGCGGTGCAAAATTGTCCCAGCGTTGCCAGGGTAGGCCGTCATTGTAAATAAGAATTTGTTCTTAACTGACTTGCCTAGTTGAAAAAATAAAAAAAAGTGTATATTCTTTAATGATATTCTATCCCTGGAGAAGAGCCAGTTAGACCTGGTGCTTACTGACCCAGCATGGGGGACTGGTATTTCCAATTCTCCCTATCGTGTGGGGTAGAAAAAGCATGAGGTAGTTCTATATAGGCAATTCCTGGAGGGTTTCATTGACATGTTTGGACCAGCAAATCTTGTTGTTTGACTTTGTGAAATGTGTCTGCTATGTTAAACAATATATTAATATCATACAACCATATTCTATGATACATCCATCGTAATAATATATATCCATATTATAATCATGTTCACTCACTGAGTTTTGAGTAACCATCACTGTGACTTTAACAAATGGAAAGGAAATCAAAAAAGCAGTACTTTGACCTTTACTTAACCCCTATAAACCAACATGCCACACAAAAGCCAAAGTGAGCTACACATTTTACATGTAAGTAACATTTCACTACATCTTACCTCTAGACTGACTAAAGTAATAATAATGACATTAAGTTAATAGGCAAGGATGTAATGTATTGTGTTTACATACTGTATCAAACGTGAATCTAAAAGTTTGACCTTTATTTAACTAGGCAAGTCTTAAGAATGACGGCCTAGGATTAACTGCCTTGTTCAGGGACAGAACAACAGATTTTGATCTTGCAACCTCCCAGATACTCCCACATACTAGTCCAACGCTCTAACCACTAAGTTACCAGCCTTGTGGTTAGAAAAGAATAAAGTGTAATCTTCATTGTCTCAATCTCTCAAAACCCTATAGAGAATAAATTATGCACTATTGAGAACAGCTTTCATGGTCTTTCATGATTTGTATCACATCAAATTGTATTTATTGGTCGCATACGCATATTTAGCAGATATTATCGTGGGTGTATCGAAATGCTTGTACATTAATGAGAATATATAGTCAGCTAACTGACTATATGTCAAAATCCGTTCAACGGGATCAGGATTTCCTAGCTGTTTGTTTTATATTTCAGATAATTGATTTCAGATAATATTTCAGATAATTGATAATTGATCATTGATATTGGAAGCATGACTTGTGCATATTTATAATTATGTTGATTGTGTCTAGTTCAGTTTGACATGGTGGGAAGTTGCTGGTCTTTCCCGGGGAGGGAAGTTAATGGGTTAACATGGACCTTCTGATCAAGGCTCTTCACTCTCAGGGACACACAGCCAGAGTGGTACCGAACGACAAAAAGTTGGTATATCAAACAAGAGTCGTCCAACTACAGTTCTATTACAATACCTGTCACTGATGCTATGGATGAGGAATTTGTAAAGCAAATCATAAAGAAAGTAATTGATATAGAGAGAAACAATCTCTGTATTAAACGTCATACATTTGCAAATGGTGCATTCAATATGGTTCATTAAAACTAAAAGCAGATTTACCTAGCTTAGGAGACCCTAGGAACCTCAACAGTTAACCAATCCTGTGAACTGGTTAGGCAACTCAGGTGTGTATACTTCAACAGCAAAGTTAGATAAGATGGAAGTTTATGAAGTAGGACCTTGTAAATATAAAGGGAGTAATGTAGAGATCTACGGGTCTTTAGCGACGTTCAGCCAAACTTGTGATACAGGATACAGGGATGAGTATCAAAACTGTCACCTGTAACAAAACAAAGCCCACTATGGTATATGGCATCCGAAGGTTTAAGAGTAGTAGCAGCTGCACTTTGATAAATAATATCACCATAATCAAGATCAGATAAAAAGGATGACTAATGACTACTGCTTAGAGAAAGGCACCATCTGTTTCTGTAGAAAAAGCCAACTTTAAATCTTAACTTCTTAACAAGCTCATCTACCTGTGCCTTTTATGTCAAATCCATACATATCCAGGAACACATTAGATTGGAGAATGAGGGAACATGTAGTTCATATGTAACATTCTTATGAGAGTTTAAAAACAACATGAAGGTGAAAGTCCAAACACAGGAACATTGATTCACTCAGATGAGCTCAGTGAACTCTCACTCTGATTGTGGGATTTTCTGTTTATAGTTACAAGGTCTGTCAAATAATTGAGTCGGATAGGTCCATTTATGTGTTTAAACAAAAACAAGGTCAATGTTAACAAGGCCACTCTAAAGTTTTGTCTCTAAGGCATCCTGTCCCTACAGGAGAGTCAGTATGACCTGGTGCTTACTGACCCAGCATGGGGGACTGGTTTTTTGGTGGCTCACTATCGTCAGCTACCTCTACTCTACAATGTAATGTGGGTAAAGAGTGGAGAGGGACGTTTAAGTTTTGCGCCATGACCAATGTCGTACATTTCAATAACTTTATCAGGGCACTCAGACAAAATGACTTTCACAGAGAGAGAGAGAGAGTAAAGGATATGATTTTATATTTGCTATTTACTCTTTACGACAGGTTGACTCTCCAGCCACATTACCAGGCTGTTTGTGATGAGTTTTTCCAACCAGGTTTGGACTTCTATGAGTTATTACAGGGGGCTGATCTATGGCTCATGAGAGATGACTTTGTGTTTAAGCTCCCTCCCACCATGCATTATGTTATCTATATGACAAGGTTTCAATTTATCCAATTCTCCCTATCATGTGGGGTAGATTTAAACACAAGTTAGTTCTATATTAGGCAATCATTGATGCAGTTTAAGATTAATTATGTTGTTGTTGACATGCATCCTCCATTTCGTATGATATGTTATGAATTACAATTCGGATGATATGTTACGAATTTGTGTATGATATGTTATGAATTACAATTTGTTGTATCTCCCATCTCCACAGAGGAACTCGAGAGCTTTGTCAGAGCGACCATCTGGTTCTTGGTCACCTCCCTGACCAAGGACCTTCTCCCCCGATTGCATAGTTTGGCCGGGCGGCCAGCTCTAGGAAGTGTCTTGGTGGTTCTAAACTTCTTCCATTTAAGAATGATGGAGGCCACTGTGTTCTTGGGGACCTTTAATGCTGCCCAAAGAATGTTTGGTACCCTTCCCCAGATCTGTGCCGTGACACAATCTTGTCTCTGTGCTTTACAGATAATTCCTTTGACCTCATGACTTGGTTGTTGCTCTAAAGTGCACATTTGGACTTTCCTATTCAAACCTTTGATTAAATGGGCTGAACAGTTAAATGGGCTGAACAGTTAAAGTACAGTTGTAAGTTTAGCAAAATCCTCAAAAAGCAAATAGATAAAACATCTGTCGACAATACTGTATGTCTACATCAATGCCACATATATTTATCATGTGAACAAAAAGTATAATGAGTGAGACAAGTAAAAACATATTGTTGTACCACACTGTATACAGATGAAAGCCATAATCATTCCTTTTTCATTTTCATTTTCAAACATGACCTGCAACAGAAACATCTGATAATGCCAATGAAAGCCAGCAGAGTAAATAACACAACAGTCAGTAAAAAGACCATTACATCTACAGAGTGGTAGGAGTACCAGGGCATTCTGTAGGACTCTGTACGCAGGTGAGCAGCACCTTTGTGTCTCATGACAAACTCAATCCAGAAGAGGGCAGTGTCCAGGGGCTCCATTGGCACGTCCCTGTGTAGCCTGGAGAGTCTCTGCATGTTCGTCCTGTAGGATGGCTCATCCAGAACTTCCTGTAAGGCCTGGGAGAATATGTTTCTATCTAGTGTTGCTAAATCCACAACCTTTGCTACACCCTTCACTTTCATTCTAGAAAGATTGTCAGTTTGGTCGAACACCAGAGGAAGGCCTACTATTGGAACACTGTGGTAGATAGCCTCGAAAATCCCATTTGTTCCTCCGTGAGCTACAAACAGCCTTGTCATAGGGTGTCCTAAAAGATCATTCTGAGGCATCCAGTCAACTAGTAAGGTGTTGTTACCCAGAGTAGCTGGCCTGTCTCCTTTATACCTCCAGATTACCTTCTGAGGCAGTTGGGCAAAAGCAACAGCTATCTCATAAGCTATATCATGTGGAAGCTGCCCAATTAAAGTCCCCAAAGACATGATAATGACTCCATGCACCCCAGAACTCTGAACAAACTCCTCTAGTTCTTGGGGAAGAGGCTTGGCAGGTTTACATTGGAACCCTCCCATATATATAACATTAGGCATGGTGGGACGAGGGAACTCAAACACAAAGTCAACTCTCATGAGCCATAAATCAGCAGCTTGAAACAATGAGAGGTAGTCGACCTCAGGACCAAAGTAACGATTAACTAAAGCAGAATAATGAGATCCTATTGTCTGTCTGTACAGGTGCTGCCTGATGATATAAACAAGGAAGTTACGGACCCTCTGAAAAAAACTCATCTTGTCTGTTAACTCTGCAGCAGCAATTGGAACATAAGATAGTGGAGAGGGAGCAATAACAAAATGACCCTCACCGCCTATAGTCCATCTAACATTGAAAACAAGTGGCAAATTTAAATAGTGCGCCAGCACAATGCCTCCCCCATTTAATGGGTCTGCCAGAACCAAGTCATACTTGGTTTCTCTAATAGACTGCATCAACTGTTTATTCTCTAACATTTTGATTGTCATCTCACACACTTTGCGGTGCATTTCAGAAAACCCGTCCTTCAACTCCATGTCTAAACTAAAACGACTCCAAGCAGAGTTTCCCTCTCTCTTTATCTGTATTAGTCTTGACACAAATGAGCGAAAGAATTCCTCATCAGCTCCACCTGGATTATCAATTGTGATTGAACTGTAGTGAGGAGAGGTTTCCTTGATGTACCAGCTGTCTGATGGCCGTACTACTGACACACTGTGACCTCTTGAATGCAGCGCTTCAATAATGACCTTCATGTTGACCCAGTGGCTGCCGTCTTGAGGAAACACCAGGACTTTCCCACCATGGACAGCAGGAATAGAGTGGGTCAACAGGGTAACAATGAAGATACCAGGGAGACACATCTTCACGAGCTGCTTCACATAAGCATGCATCAATTTTACCTGAAATATACAAAAATAAGGTCAAATAAATCTAATAAAATTATGTTTTGACATAAGAACAGGCCTACGTTTCTTTTCTTTGGGCTACAAATAAGTTCCTACACTGTCCACAATATTGATTGGCCTACTTTAAAGTTTAGCCAAGTTATGTCAAAAGGTTGATTAAGTAATACAGTATAATATTTCACTCTGTCACAGAAATACTTTTTTTACATGAGACATTTTTAAAACAGGCTTGATTGTGACCGCTTAATTATATTTTTTTCGCTACAAATAAGTCCCTACACTATCCACAATACTGATACTTTCAAGTTTAAACAACTTTTCATAAGAAAAGATTGATCACGTAAGACAGTATAATCTTTCATTCTGAGAGATCAATTATTTTCTTTTCCGATATAAATGTCTATTGAACGTTAGGAAATAGTCCAATTCTGTAGATTTTGCCGAGGTGAAACCTATTTCACATCCTAATGTTAGGCTACACATTAACATTGTATTATTGTAGCTCCGAATAAACAATCTATGGTGAGTGTGAACAAACAACGTCACGATAGAATCAATTCATGCGGACCTAATTTAATTGAAGGCTTACGTTCCGGTTTTCATCCAAAGAATTTGGAATGAAGGCTATTTCAGAGCCCGTCTGTCTATAAATCAGTTCGAAGGTATTTGTAATAATCTCGGAAATCAGAGAGGAAGAGGCGAAATCAGTATAGTCTCTAGACATCCGCGTTGGCTCCAACAATTTTCAAATTCTCCTGCTATTCCTGTGTTTCAAGGCCGTAGATTTGTCAGCATATAGAATGGGTGGGTTCGAGCCGACCGCTTTTATCAAGTCGCTCACCACCTTTCAAAGCGTATTGCGTAATGACAGGGCCGGTCCTGAACGTTCTGCAGCCCTTGCCGAGACAAAAATCTGCCCCCCCCTATCTTTTATCAGCTAAAAGTTGGAGGAACAGAACATAATAGCAGCCCAAATAATAAGCCTATGCTACAAATTAAACATAATTTTTAACACATCTCGTTAGTGGGCTATATTATCAGTTCAATGTTAATAACATAGCCTAATATTTTCAATCTGATTACATTGATAAAATCACCAATGCCCTGGATGTTCTGCCGCCCTAGCCTAGACAAGAATAATTACATTTTAGCATTGGTTGAAATCCCCCGTCCTCCCTCATCCTGGGAAAAATATGATTTGAAAAAAATTCAAATTTGAATGATTTCAATAATATGAATAATACGCAATGAAAGCACTTGTGCTGGTTATAGACACTTAATAGCGCGTTTTTAAGTTTCAAAAGAATGAGACCTCCGCCCTTTGCCTCACAATGGTTTGATCCACTGCCTCCCAGCACTGAGCAGTGGCACAAGATGCAGGTACTGTGCATGTGTGGGAATCTGACAGTGTCTGTCGTTGGTGGCTGACATCCAGTAAGTAGTTCAAACAAAGGATATGTTAGACATTTCTTTACTTCTACAACTCAATACAAGAAAACACATTTATAACCATCACCAGTCTTAATTTTCACTGCAATAAATTACAGGTCACTCTCTATGTTAGCTAGTGGTTAGCAACATTAAATTACAGGTCACTCTCTATGTTAGCTAGTGGTTAGCAACATTAAATTACAGGTAACTCTCTATGTTAGCTAGCGGTTGTAACGGCGTTCTTCGTTTGTCAAAACAGAGTCGGATCGAAATGCAGCGTAGTGGTTACTCATGTCTTTAATGAAGAGATCGCGATACATGAAATAACTTATACATGTACAAAAACAACAAACGGAACGTGAAACTACACAGAGACAGGAACAATCACCCACAAAATACACAGAGAAACCCCGGCTACCTAAATACAGTTCCCAATCAGAGACAACGAGAATCACCTGACTCTGATTGAGAACCGCCTCAGGCAGCCAAGCCTAAACAACACCCCTACTCAGCCGCAATCCCAAATACTACAAACCCCCAATACGAAACACAACATAAACCCATGTCACACCCTGGCCTGACCAAATATATAACGAAAACACAAAACACTAAGACCAAGGCGTGACAGACCCCCCAAGGTGCGGACTCCCGGACGCACCTCAAAACCATAGGGAGGGTCCGGGTGGGCGTCTGTCCATGGTGGCGGTTCCGGCTCGGGACGTGGACCCCACTCCATTAATGTCCTAGTTCCTCCCCTTCGCGTCCTGGGATAATCCACCCTCGCCGCCGACCATGGCCTAATAGTCCTCACCCAGAACCCCACAGAACTGAGGAGCAGCTCGTGACTGAGGGGCATCTCGGGACTGAGGGACAGCTCGGGACTGAGGGGCAGCTCGGGACTGAGGGGCAGCTCGGGACTGAGGGGCAGCTCGGGACTGAGGGGCAGCTTGAGACTGAGGGGCAGCCCGGAACTGAGGGGCAGCCCGGAACTGAGGGGCAGCCCAGAACTGAGGGGAAGCCCAGTACTGAGAGAAAGCCCAGTACTGAGAGGAAGCCCAGTACTGAGATGAAGCTCAGGCAGGTAGGTAGTAGGCTCCGGTAGATCCTGGCTGGCTGGCGGATCTGGAAGATTCTGGTTGACTAGCAGATCTGGAAGAGACTGGTTGACTGGCAGATCTGGAAGAGACTGGTTGACTGGCAGATCTGGAAGAGACTGGTTGACTGGCAGATCTGGAAGAGACTGGTTGACTGGCAGATCTGGAAGAATCTGGTTGACTGGCAGATCTAGAAGATCATGGCTGACTGGCGGATCAAGCTGCTCTATGCAGACTGACAGCTCCTTGCAGACTGACAGCTCTGGCAGCTCCATGCAGGCTGACAGCTCCTTGCAGACTGACAGCTCCTTGCAGACTGGCAGCTCTTTGCAGACTGACAGCTCTTTGCAGACTGACAGCTCTGGCTGCTTCATGCAGACTGACAGCTCTGGCTGCTTCGAACAGACTGACAGCTTTGACTGCTCCATGCAGGCTGACAGCTCTGGCTGCTTTATGCAGACTGACAGCTCTGACTGCTCCATGCAGGCTGACAGCACCCTGCAGACTGGCAGCTCTTTGCAGACTGACAGCTCTGGCTGCTTCATGCAGACTGACAGCACCTTGCAGACTGACAGCTCCCTGCAGACTGGCAGCTCAGGCTGCTCCAAACAGGCAGGAGGGTCCGGCAGCGCTGTAGAGGAGGAAGGCTCTGATAGCGCTGAACAGGCGGGATACTCCGACAGCGCAGGAGGGAAGGAAGGCTCTGATAGCGCTGAACAGACAGGAGACTCCGACAGCGCAGGAGGGAAGGACAAACGGAACGTGAAACAACAAACGGAACGTGAAACCTATTACAGCCTATCTGGTGAAACTACACAGAGACAGGAACAATCACCCACGAAATACACAGAGAAACCCCGGCTACCTAAATACGGTTCCCAATCAGAGACAACGAGAATCACCTGACTCTGATTGAGAACCGCCTCAGGCAGCCAAGCCTAAACAACACCCCTACTCAGCCGCAATCCCAAATACTACAAACCCCCAATACGAAACACAACATAAACTCATGTCACACCCTGGTCTGACCAAATATATAACGAAAACACAAAACACTAAGACCAAGGCGTGACAGCGGTTAGCAACATTAAATTACAGGTCACTCTTTCTGTTAGCTAGCGGTTAGCAACATTAAATTACAGGTCACTCTCTCTGTTAGCTAGCGGTTAGCAACATTAAATTACAGGTCACTCTCTTTGTTAGCTAGCGCTTAGCAACATTAAATTACAGGTCACTCTCTATGTTAGCTAGCGGTTAGCAACATTAAATTACAGGTCACTCTCTATGTTAGCTAGCGGTTAGCAACAGTTTGCTAGCTATCTACAGTAACATCAACCATTGTTTGCAGCTATTTGAATTTGAGTCAATGAGAGAAGTTAGCAATGCAATGTAGTGTTCCTTTGCTGGCAAGGTAACAGAGGGTTCGTGTCTACCGTCTGAAAGGCATTCAATGCACGTAACTAACGTGAGGTTAATCCAGTCAATCGCACCATAGCGATGTTGTTTTGTGTTGGCAGTGTTCACACACACACAATAGCTGAATTTGCAGAGCTAGCGAGCAAACTAAAGCAAACATTAACTATCAAGCTAGATAGTACCTATTCCATTTTATGTGGCGTAGTCAAAGATGGAATCTTTGCTATTGTCTGTTTATTCCAAGATCAGCATGCAGCTGTAGTGCTTCAAAGTCCCTGTGATAAGGTTAGCGATAAACTGACCTCCAAACTGAACAGAACTACACTATCTTCTACCGTTGTCTTAAATATCTGTAATGGTTTCATTTCAAAAGCTAAAATTGTCGCTAGGGGACTTTGAAGTACCTGTGTGCAGATCTTGGAGTAAACTGACGATAGCAAAGATTATATAGCAAACACCACAGAAATGAGATGCCCATCTCCTACTATAAATAACCTGCACACTGTGTATGTAGCCAGCCAGCCAGGTAGAAAAATGAAAAAAAAAGACTGACATCAGAGTATTTTTTCAGTACACCAAAACGCAAGGTAAGAACCCTAGTAGCCTAATATCTCAAAGACTAGTTGATAAAATGCTCATAAGAAAGAAGTGAAATGGAAATGTTTCACAATGATGTCATAAGGCAGAGCAGGCAACAGACAGCAGAGCTGGGGACAGATGGGCAGGGACAGACTGGCAGAGACTGATAGGCAGGGACAGACTGGTAGAGACAATGCCATGGATACCCCCACTCTCAACTTAAACTGGTGACTGAACTAAGATTTGTTTAATCCAAAGGTATTGCTGTTGTGATTAATTGTGTCGTTTTTGGTACCGGTAGGTAGGAGTACGGCAAACACCTTATTTCATTTCTAGGAGACAGACTGTGAGGCAGTGAGGGTGGTGAAAGGGAAAGAGCCAGGGAGAGAGACTTCAGAGGACAGTGTCACAGCCACGGCAGGACCAGGTGTCACCCTTGTTGCCAGCTGCACCAGTATAGGGGACAGTGGCACAGCCACGGCAGGACCAGGTGTCAACTTTGTTGCCAGCAGCACCAGTATAGGGGACAGTGACACAGCCACGGCAGGACCAGGTGTCAACCTTGTTGCCAGCAGCACCAGTGTAGGGGACAGTGGCACAGCCACGGCAGGACCAGGTGTCAACCTTGTTGCCAGCAGCACCAGTATAGGGGACAGTGGCACAGCCACGGCAGGACCGGGTGTCAACCTTGTTGCCAGCTGCACCAGTATAGGGGACAGTGGCACAGCCAAGGCAGGACCAGGTGTCAACCTTGTTGCCAGCAGCACCAGTATAGGGGACAGTGGCACAGCCACGGCAGGACCAGGTGTCAACCTTGTTGCCAGCAGCATCAGTATAGGGGACAGTGGCACAGCCACGGCAGGACCAGGTGTCAACCTTGTTGCCAGCAGCATCAGTATAGGGGACAGTGGCACAGCCACGGCAGGACCAGGTGTCAACCTTGTTGCCAGCAGCACCAGTATAGGGGACAGTGTCACAGCCATGGCAGGACCAGGTGTCAACCTTGTTGCCAGCAGCATCAGTATAGGGGACAGTGGCACAGCATTGTCCAGTTACCTCAGTGATGGCACAAAACCATATCAGCCACACCCACAATTTATAGATCCACAAACTCTTGCCAACAGAGTGTTGACCTTTCAAGAGAGATGGTTTTGTGATTTCCTCTGGCTACATTATAAATGTGTTTTCACTGTAGCCAAGGGTTTTCAAGCCAGCCATCTTTTGGCCAAAGAGCGGATGCTGCCTTCATTAGTGCAGGATTTAGGAAGTCGAGAAAAGCCATTGTAAAATTCACAGCACATCAAAACTGTCAAACCCACCGCCACTTTGTAACTGTAACAGCACACCAGCTAAATCTAATCAGTGTCCAGTTATCCAGCGCGTGGGGTAAACAGCAAAAATGACGAAAGCTACCTTGCACTGTATGAGTAGGCAACGGCATTGATTGACTCCAATGAATCCATTGAGACACACTCAAGACGATTTGCTGGCAAAGCAGTGGATCACTATAGGGCAGAATTCTTTCAAGTGTTGCATGGTGTGCAGGTTCAGTTTGGTGACCATTTTGACGAGGACAGTCTAAACGTCCTGCAAAAGTTGGAAAGAGTGCTTCTTACGGGGGAGTTGGATGAGTCTCTAGATCAGTACCCTAAGTTGAACATCGATTCTCTTTCAGTGCAGTTGCCTCTCTTTTGCAACAAATACCCCTATAGCAGCTGTGGAGAGGCAGCAGAGGTCCTCAGGAGGCTTCCAGTGGAGGTGCGGGGGTTGGTTGACCAAGTTGAGGTGCTGATCAGAATTTGGTTTGTGGTGCCAGTGTCTTCATGTGAGGCTGAGAGGAGTTTAAGTGCACTCCATAGTTTAAATACTTGGTTACGGGCCAGCATGGGCCAAGAGAGACTGAACGGTGTAGTTGTCTTTAATGTACATAAAGACAGGCTGGACAGTCAAGAGGGAAAATATCTGCCAGCAATTTGTTGGATCCATTGAAACCCACAAACATATGTTTGGTTATTTTGTTCAGTAGTGTGTATAGTAGTGGTTCTCAACCTTTTTCGGGGACAGGAACCCCTGCATATTTTGAGGCGAGGTTTTGAGCGGTCCTCGAGAACTCCACCCCCTCTATATTATATGTAAAGTTACTGGAATCCTTGTGGTGCTGAATACATTCATTACACTTTTTATTTCACAAACCCCTTGCAATTACACCAGGGACCCCTAGGGGTCCATGGACCACTGTTTGAGAACCCCTGATGTATAGTATGATATTTGTTCTTTTGTTTAATGGTTTTTAGTACATAACAGTACACTTACTAATGATTTATTTTGTTATTTTATTTCAAATTGCAGACTTTGTGTGACATACTTGTCCATAGCTGCTGTTTGAAGAGTTGAGACAGTGACTGAACAATAAATACATATTTTTGAAGCATATTTTGGTTGATTTATTTGGGTTATTCCTTGAAGTAGTTCTTTCGCTTTTATAACTGTACTTATTTTTAGCTTTTTGTTCTTTTCAAGCTATTGTAGTAGACTCAGGACAGTAGCACATATTTAATGACTACATAAATGTATCAGAAAAAGTTAAATAAAAAGGTCAATTCAATACGGATACCAACTAAGTTGTCCTTCTGGAAGGTTCTCCCATGGCACTTTCAAAAGTTACTTTTCCTACCCAGATGCAGAAAACTGTAAGCTTCAACTGCTGGCTACTCGTCCGTTGTACAGTGGCTTGCAAAAGTATTCACCCCCCTTGACATTTTTCCTATTTTGCTGTCTTACAACCTGGAATTAAAATAGATTTTTGGTGGGGGTACGTATCATTTGAAGATGCAAAATATTTTTTATTGTGAAGCAAGCAAGAAATAAGACAAAAAAACTGAAAACTTGAGCGTGCATAACTATTCACCCCCCAAAGTCAATACTTTGTAGAGACACCTTTAGCAACAATTACAGCTGCAAGTCTCTTAGGGTTTGTCTCTGTAAGTTTGGCACATCTAGCCACTGTGATTTTTGCACATTCGTCAAGGCAAAACTGCTCCAGCTCCTTCAAGTTGGATGGGTTCCAACTTTGTGATGGTTCTCAATGGAGATTATTTTAGATGAGATCACACCATCTTTATTGTATTTATGAAAACTCCACCCATATACTGGCCTTTCTTGGTATTGCTGCCACAAAGAAACACGAAGAAACACAGTGGGAAAAATAGTTAAGCCCGCACAAAGAACAGGCGGGCCTACCGGCGTAAATAGCCCAACTAATCAACCTCAACAAGGAACAGGTGAAACTAAACAGATAAAACAAACAGAAAAGGGATCGGTGGCAGCTAGTAGGCCGGTGACGACGACCGCCGAGCGCCACCCGAACAGGGAGAGGAGCCACCTTCGGTAGGAGTCGTGACAAGGGGTTAATAAGATAATAGGAAGGGTGTTATAATCTATAACACATCTCGTTTATCCTCCTCAGGTCTTTCAAGGGCCCCACACACTGCAGCCCCAGCTTCCGGCAGGGCAAGCGGAGGGGTAGGTTTCGGGTCGAGAGCCCGACCCTGTCCCCCGGTACGAATATGGGGGCCTCACTGCGGTGGCGGTCAGCGCTCCTCTTCTGCCGTCCGCCGGCCTGCTTGAGGGATTCCTGGACGGCTCTCCAGGTCTCCTTGGAGCGCTGCACCCACTCCTCCACCGCAGAAGCCTCGGTCTGACTCTGATGCCACGGTGTCAGGACCGGCTGGTAGCCCAACACGCATTGAAATGGTGACATGTTCATGGAGGAGTGGCGGAGTGAGTTCTGGGCCAACTCCGCCCTTGGGACATACCTTGACTACTCCCCTGGCCGGTCCTGGCAATACGACCGCAGAAACCTACCCACCTCCTGGTTCACTCTCTCCACCTGCCCATTACTCTCGGGGTGATAACCGGAGGTCAAGCTGACCGAGAACCCCAGACGTTCCATAAACGCCCTCCACACTCGGGACGACGTGAACTGGGGACCCTGATCAGAGACGATGCCCTTGGGCACCCCGTAGTGCCGGAAGACGTGGGTAAATAGAGCATCCGCAGTCTGTAGGGCCGTAGGGAGACCGGGCAAAAGAAGGAGACGGCAGGACATAGAAAACCGAACCACAACAACCAGGAATGTGGTGTTCCCCTGAGACGGGGGAAGATCGGTAAGGAAAACCACCGACAGGTGAGACCATGGTCGTTGTGGAACGGGGAGGGGTTGTAAACTTCCCTCTAGGAAGGTGCCTAGGAGCCTTACTCTGGGCGCACACCGAACAGGAAGAGACATAGAATCTCACATCCCTAGCCAAGGTGGGCCACCAGTACTTCCCCCTAAGACCCCACACTGTCCTCGTCACACCAGGATGACCCGAAGAGGGTAGTGTGTGAGCCCACCGAATCAATTGATCACGAACACCAAGCGGCACGTACTTGCGACCTGTAGGACATTGTGGAGGCGCAGGCTCCAACCGTAACGCCCGCTCAATGTCCACGTCCACCTCCCATACCACCGGTGCCACCAGCCTAGAGGCTGGAAGGATGGGAGTAGGATCGATGGGCCGATCCTCTGTGTCATAGAGACGGGACAGAGCGTCGGCCTTCGTGTTCAGGGAACCTGGTCTATACGAGATTGTGAACCTAAATCGGGTGAAGAACATGGCCCACCTTGCCTGACGCAGATTCAGTCTCCTCGCTGCCCGGATATACTCCAGATTCTGGTGGTCAGTCCAGATGAGGAAAGGGTGCCTAGCCCCCTCAAGCCAGTGTCTCCACACCTTCAGGGCCTTTACCACAGCTAACAACTCCCGGTCCCCCACATCATAGTTACACTCCGCCGGGCCGAACTTCCTCGAAAAGAAAGCGCAGGGGCGGATTTTCGGTGGTGTACCCAAGCACTGTGATAGCACGGCACCCACCCCAGCCTCGGACGCGTCCACCTCCACTATGAACGCTAATGAGGGGTCCGGGTACGCCAACACGGGCGCATCAGTGAACAGCGCCTTCAACCGATTGAAGGCTCTGTCAGCCTCTGCTGACCACCGTAAACGCACCGGCTCCCCCTTCAGCAGTGAGGTAATGGGGGGCACTACCTGGCCAAAACCCCGGATAAACCTCCGGTAGTAATTGGCAAACCCTGAAAACCGCTGCACCTCCTTCCCCGTGGTTGGAGTCGGCCAATTACGCACGGCCTTAACACGGTCACACTCAATCACCACCCCCGAGGAGGAAATGCGATAACCCAGAAAGGAGACGGCTCGTTTGGAGAACACACACTTCTCAGCCTTGACGTATAGGTCATGCTCCAGCAGTCTCCCAAGCACCTTGCGCACCAGAGACACATGCACGGCACGTGTGGTGGAATAGATCAGGATATCATCGATATATACAACCACGCCCTGCCTGTGCAAGTCCCTGAGAATCTCGTCTACAAAGGATTGAAAGACGGCTGGAGCATTCTTTGACGAGGTACTCATAATGGCCCGATGTGGTACTAAACGTGGTTTCCACTCGTCTCCCTCCCGAATACGCACAAAATTATATGCGCTCCTGAGGTCCAGTTTTATGAAAAACTACGCTCTGTGAAATGATTCCACAGCCGTAGCGATGAGAGGTAGCGGGTAACTAAACCCCACTGTGATGGAATTGAGACCGCTATCATCAATACACAGACGCAGACCTCCCTCCTTTTTCTTCACAAAAAAGAAACCTGAGGAGACGGGTGAAATGGAGCGCTGAATGTACCCCTGTCCCAGAGATTCCGTGACATATGGCTCCACAGCCAATGTCTCCTCCTGTGACAATGGGTACACGTGACTCCTGGGAAGCGCAGCGTTGACCTCGAGGTTTATCGCACAATCCCCCTGTTGATGAGGTGATAATTTAGTCGCCCTCTTCTTACAGAAGGCTCAGAGGGAATGCGCACAGTGGAAACCTGGTCTGGACTCTCCACCGACATGGCACCAATGGACACTCCCATAAACCTACCTGAACTCTCCTCTGACCACCCCTGGAGAACCCCCTGTCTCCACAAAATCCTGGGATTGTGACTGGCCAGAAAGGGGCCCCCCAGCACCACTGGAAACGCAGGTGAATCGATAAGGAAGAGACTAGTCCTCTCCCTATGATTCATCTGCATTACCATGTCCAGTGGAACCGTGGCCTCCCTGACCAGCCCTGACCCTGCACTTCCTGACCCTGGCTCCTCCCCCTCCGGTTCCCCTTGAAGCTCCCCCCCCCCTAACTCCATAGGAATGGGAGCGAGAGGGCTAGGAAGTGCGCTGGAGCCGGCCGCCGGGGGAGGAGTGGGCGGACTCGTCGGAGGAGCCTGAGGTGAAGTGGGGAGACCACTCCTCTCCCATCGGTCCATTCTCTCCATCATCTGGTCCATCACAAACCCAATCCGATGGAGGATGGTGGTGTGATGGAGGACGCGTTCCTCCATCGATGGGAGGTGGTGGCCGCTGCTCCTGCTGACTCCATGCTCTTGGTGTGGGCTTCTGTAACGATCTAGTCGTAGTGGGTGTGGAGTCAGGCGCAGGAGGCAGAAAGTTCAGGATAGCGTTTATTACGCACAGGGGAAAAATAGCGCTTGCCAAGAATACCGGGTGCACAATAACAAATGCTCAACACAATACGTACTGTCACACAGAAACACAGTGGGAGAAATAGTTAAGCCCACACGAAGAGCAGACGGGCCTACCGGCTTAAATAGCCAACCTATCTAATCAACCTCAACAAGGAACAGGTGAAACTAAACAGACAAAAAAAACAGAAAAGGGAAAAAGGAGCGGTGGCAGTTAGTAGGCCGGTGACGACAACCGCCGAGCGCCACCCGAACAGGGAAAGGAGCCACCTTCGGTGGGAGTCGTGGCAGGATGGAGAAAAAGTGTGACTCCAATCAGGCCCTCGAGGACTGGAGATGCCCACCCCTGCTTTACAGCCTTATTCTAAAATGGATTATATAGTTTTTTTGAGCGTGTCCTTAACTTCCTTGTTTATGTCATCAGGCAGTATCTGTTCAGACAGGCAATTAGACCTCATTATTCTGCTTTAGTTAGTCAATACTTTGGTCCTGAGGTCGACTACTTCTCATTGTTTCATGCTGCTGATTTATGGCTCATGAGAGTTGACTTTGTGTTTGAGTTCCCTCGTCCCACCATGCCTAACATCATCTATATTGGAGGGTTCCAATGTAAACCTGCCAAGCCTCTTCCCCAAGAACTAGAAGAGTTTGTTCAGAGTTCTGGGGTGCATGGAGTCATTATCATGTCTTTGGGAACTTTTATTGGGCAGCTTCCACATGATATAGCTGATGAGATAGCTGTTGCTTTTGCCAACTGCCTCAGAAGGTAATCTGGAGGTACAAAGGAGACAGACCAGCTACTCTGGGTAACAACACCTTACTAGTTGACTGGATGCCTCAGAAGGTAATCTGGAGGTACAAAGGAGACAGACCAGCTACTCTGGGTAACAACACCTTACTAGTTGACTGGATGCCTCAGAAGGTAATCTGGAGGTACAAAGGAGACAGACCAGCTACTCTGGGTAACAACACCTTACTAGTTGACTGGATGCCTCAGAAGGTAATCTGGAGGTATAAAGGAGACAGACCAGCTACTCTGGGTAACACCTGGCAGTTAGTAGGCCGGTGACGACAACCGCCGAGCGCCACCCGAACAGGGAAAGGAGCCACCTTCGGTAGGAGTCGTGGCAGGATGGAGAAAAAGTGTGACTCCAATCAGGCCCTCGAGGACTGGAGATGCCCACCCCTGCTTTACAGCCTTATTCTAAAATGGATTATATAAAATAAATACTCAGCAAGCTACACAAAATACCCCATAATAACAAAGTGAAAACAGGTTTTTAGAAATGTTTGCTAACTTATTAACACTAAAAAACAGAAATACCTTATTCACATAAGAATTCATACCCTTTGCTGTGAGACTCAAAATTGAGCTCAGGTGCATCTTATTTCCATTAATCATCCTTGAGATGTTTCTACAACTTTGAGTCCACCTGTGGTAAATCTGTGGTAAATTCAATTGATTGGACATGATTTGGAAGGCACACACCTGTCTGTATAAGGTCCCACAGTTGACAGTGCACGTCAGAGCAAAAACCAAGTCATGAGGTCGAAGGAATTATCTGTAAATCTCCGAGACAAGATTGTGTCACGGCACAGATCTGGGGAAGGGTACCAAACATTTTTTTGCAGCATTGAAGGTCCCCAAGAACACAGTGGCCTCCATCATTCTTAAGTGGAAGAAGTTTAGAACCACCAAGACACTTCCTAGAACTGGCCGCCCGGCCAAACTGAGCAATCGGGGGAGAAGGGCCTTGGTCAGGGAGGTGACCAAGAACCAGATGGTCGCTCTGACAAAGCTCTAGAGTTCCTCTGTGGAGATGGGAGATACAACAAATTGGAATTCGTAACATATCATACGGTTACAAACTTGTAAAATATTGGACAAATTCGTAACATTTAATCGGAATTGGAATTCGTAACATATCATACGAAATGGATGATGGACATCCACAAATGAATGCATGCCATACAAAACGTAACATATCATACGAAATGGAGGATGGACATCCACAAATGAATGCATGCCATACAAAACGTAACATATACTAAATGGACTGTCTTGGATTTATGTACAGAATAATACAACATGCTCTGAGACCAGGTTGCAGCCGGGGAAATCCCAGAACTGGTGCAACATCACTGGAACATTGTTAATGTGGAAATCAACCCATGTCACGCCTTGGTCATTGTATTTTGTGTTTTCGTTATATGTTTGGTCAGGCCAGGGTGTGACATGGGTTTATATGTTGTGGTTCGTATTGGGGTTTTTGTAATTATTGAGATTACGGCTGAGTAGGGGTGTTGCATAGGCTTGGCTGCCTGAGGCGGTTCTCAATCAGAGTCAGGTGATTCTCCTTGTCTCTGATTGGGAACCGTATTTAGGTAGCCTGGGTTTCGCTGTGTATTTCGTGGGTGATTGTTCCTGTCTCTGTGTAGTTTCACCAGATAGGCTGTAATTAGATTTCACGTTCCGTTTGTTGTTTTGTATTTTGGAATAGTTATTTCATGTATCGCTTTCTTCATTAAAGACATGAGTAACCACCACGCTGCATTTCGGTCCGACTCTCTTTTGACAAACGAAGAACGCCGTTACAACCCGTCTGCCTAGGATGACTAAAATGATCCTGAATTAATTGTGAATATTGATGAGTAAGAAAGTTACACAGGGTCAAAGATCATACCTCCAGACATGCTAACCAATAACAGTGGAGGTCAGCATGTCTTAAGCATAAAGTATGTTATGTTGAACTGGGTCAATAGAATGGTGAATAAGTCATCCAATATGCTGTAATAGAAATATAGTGTAGCTCCCTAATCTTAAACTGCATCAAATATTGCCAATATAGAACTAACTCGTGTTTAATTCTACCCCACATGATAGGGAGAATTCGATAAACTGGAATCTTGCCATATAGATAACATAATGCATGGTGGGAGGGAGCTTAAACACAAAGTAATCTCTCATGAGCCATAGATCAGCCCCCTGTAATAACTCATAAAGTCCAAACCTGGTTGGAAAAACTCATCACAAACAGCCTGGTAATGTGGCTGGAGAGTCAACCTGTCGTAAACAGTAAATAGCAAATATAAAATCATATCCTTTACTCTCTCTCTGTGAAAGTCATTTTGTCTGAGTGCCCTGATAAAGTTATTGAAATGTACGACATTGGTGATGGCGCAAAAGTTAAATGTCCCTCTCCACTGTTTACCCACATTACATTGTAGACTCAATTGTTTGACAGACCTTTTAACTATGAACAGAAAATCTCTCAATGAGAGAGAGAGTTCAATAAACTCATCTGAGTGAACGCAATGTTCCTGTGTTTGGACTTTCACCTTCATGTTGTTTTTAAACTCTCATAAGAATGTTACATATGAACTACATGTTCCCTCATTCTCCAATCTAATGTGTTCCTGGATATGTATGGATTTGACATAAAAGGCACAGGTAGATGAGCTTGTTAAGAAGTTAAGATTTAAAGTTGGCTTTTTCTACAGAAACAGATGGTGCCTTTCTCTAAGCAGTAGGAAGTAGATCATTAGTCATCCTTTTTATCTGATCTTGATTATGGTGATATTATTTATCAAAGTGCAGCTGCTACTACTCTTAAACCTTCGGATGCCATATACCATAGTGGGCTTTGTTTTGTTACAGGTGACAGTTTTGATACTCATCCCTGTATCCTGTATCACAAGTTTGGCTGAACGTCGCTAAAGACCCGTAGATCTCTACATTACTCCCTTTATATTTACAAGGCCCTACTTCATAAACTTCCATCTTATCTAACTTTGCTGTTGAAGTATACACACCTGAGTTGCCTAACCAGTTCACAGGATTGGTTAACTGTTGAGGTTCCTAGGGTCTCCAAAGCTAGGTGAATCTGCTTTTAGTTTTAATGAACCATATTGAATGCACCATTTGCAAATGTATGACGTTTAATACAGAGATTGTTTCTCTCTATATCAATTACTTTCTTTATGATTTGCTTTACAAATTCCTCATCCATAGCATCAGTGACAGGTATTGTAATAGAACTGTAGTTGGACGACTCTTGTTTGATATACCAACTTTTTGTCGTTCGGTACCACTCTGGCTGTGTGTCCCTGAGAGTGAAGAGCCTTGATCAGAATGTCCATGTTAACCCATTAACTTCCCTCCCCGGGAAAGACCAGCAACTTCCCACCATGTCAAACTGAAACACACATAATCAACATAATTATAAATATGCACAAGTCATGCTTCCAATATATGTTATCATTTTTATGATATATAAAACAAACAGAGCTAGGAAATCATATTCAGTTTGTATGACACGTTGAACGGATATTTACATATAGTCAGTTAGCTGACTATATATTCTCATTTATGTTCAAGCATTTCGCTACACCCGCGAAAATATCTGCTAAATATGCGTATGCGACCATTGATGTGATACAAATCATGAAAGACCATGAAAGCTGTTCTCAATAGTGCGTAATTAATTCTCTATAGGGTTTTGAGAGATTTAGACAATGAAGATGAAACTTTATTCTTCATTTAGATTCACATTTGATACAGTATGTAAACAATAACTCACAATACATTACAATCTTGCCTATGAACATTAACGTAACGTAATTATTATTAGCTTATTCAGTCTGGAGGTAAGATGTAGTGAAATGTTACTTACATGTAAAATGTGTAGATCACTTTGGCTTTTGTGTGGAATGTTGGTTTATAAGCATTAAGTAAACGTCAAAGTACTGCTTTTATGAGAACCTTTCCATTTGTTAAATTTACCAATGATTTTAGGCTGATCTGAGGGCAAAAGGAGGGAAATATACTCTCTATATTTCTAAGGGAACAAAAAACTAAGCGAGGCTTCCAAAAAAAATCACTTCTGCTCTATGCAGACCACCTTGGTTGGCTTATTTATTGCAGATCAATGCTGTCATTTTATAAGCATCAGTATGAAAATCGCTTCACATTCCTCCTCGGATCTCATAGGATTATATTACCTCTGAATTATCAACCCTTCTAGAATGAATGAAGAATGATGTTGTCGTTAAAGTCTGTATAACGACCAACTGAAAGTTCTTTGTTCTTTTGAAATGACCTCCACAATAGATGTGGAAGAAAAAAATAACAAATCAATGAGGGACAAAGTGTTTTTGGCAAACATCTAAGCTGCATTATATCTTCATTAAAAAACAGAGCTCCTTAACGGTCTTCTGGAGAATCACCATTTACATCAGTTTAACTGTTACACACAAAGAAAGCAGCCACACACAACTATAACAGAATTCATTTTTAAAGTGCACATTTGGACTTTCCTATTCAAACCTTTGGTTAAATGGGCTGAACAGTTAAAGTACAGTTGTAAGTTTAGCAAAATCTTCAAAAAGCAAATAGATAAAACATCTGTCGACAATACTGTATGTCTACATCAATGCCACATATATTTATCATGTGAACAAAAAGTATAATGAGTGAGACAAATAAAAACATATTGTTGTACCACACTGTGTACAGATGAAAGCCATAATCATTCCTCTTTCATTTTCATTTTCAAACATGACCTGCAACAGAAACATCTGATAATGCCAATGAAAGCCAGCAGAGTAAATAACACAACAGTCAGTAAAAAGACCATTACATCTACAGAGTGGTAGGAGTACCAGGGCATTCTGTAGGACTCTGTACGCAGGTGAGCAGCACCTTTGTGTCTCATGACAAACTCAATCCAGAAGAGGGCAGTGTCCAGGGGCTCCATTGGCACGTCCCTGTGTAGCCTGGAGAGTCTCTGCATGTTCGTCCTGTAGGATGGCTCATCCAGAACTTCCTGTAAGGCCTGGGAGAATATGTTTCTATCTAGTGTTGCTAAATCCACAACCTTTGCTACACCCTTCACTTTCATTCTAGAAAGATTGTCAGTTTGGTCGAACACCAGAGGAAGGCCTACTATTGGAACACTGTGGTAGATAGCCTCAAATATCCCATTTGTTCCTCCATGAGCAAGTAGTAAGGTATTGTTGCCCAGAGTAGCTGGTCTGTCTCCTTTGTACCTCCAGATGACCTTCTGAGGCATCCTGTAAGTCGCTTTGGAGTCAACTAGTAAGGTGTTGTTACCCAGAGTTCAATCCCGGGACCACCCATACTGGTCTGTCTCCTTTATACCTCCAGAGCTGGTCTGTCTCCTTTATACCTCCAGATTTCTGAGGCATCCAGTCAACTAGTAAGGTGTTGTTACCCAGAGTAGCTGGTCTGTCTCCTTTGTACCTCCAGATTACCTTCTGAGGCATCCAGTCAACTAGTAAGGTGTTGTTACCCAGAGTAGCTGGTCTGTCTCCTTTGTACCTCCAGATTACCTTCTGAGGCAGTTGGCAAAAGCAACAGCTATCTCATCAGCTATATCATGTGGAAGCTGCCCAATAAAAGTTCCCAAAGACATGATAATGACTCCATGCACCCCAGAACTCTGAACAAACTCCTCTAGTTCTTGGGGAAGAGGCTTGGCAGGTTTACATTGGAACCCTCCAATATAGATGATGTTAGGCATGGTGGGACGAGGGAACTCAAACACAAAGTCAACTCTCATGAGCCATAAATCAGCAGCATGAAACAATGAGAAGTAGTCGACCTCAGGACCAAAGTATTGACTAACTAAAGCAGAATAATGAGGTCTAATTGCCTGTCTGAACAGATACTGCCTGATGACATAAACAAGGAAGTTAAGGACACGCTCAAAAAAACTAATCTTGTCTGTTAACTCTGCAACAGGAATTGGAACATAAGATAGTGGAGAGGGAGCAATAACAAAATGACCCTCACCGCCTATAGTCCATCTAACATTGAAAACAAGTGGCACATTTAAATAGTACGCCAGCACAATGCCTCCCCCATTTATTGGGTCTGTCAGAACCAAGTCATACTTGGTCTCTCTAATAGATTGCATCTACTGTTTATTCTCTAACATGTGGATTATCATCTCACACACTTTGCGGTGAACTTCAAATAACCCGTCCTTCAACTCCATGTCCAAACTAAAACGAGTCCAAGCAGAGTTTCCCTCTCTCTTTATCTGTATTAGTCTTGACACAAATGAGCAAAAGAATTCCTCATCAGCTCCACCTGGAATATCAATTGTGATTGAACTGTAGTGAGGGGAGGTTTCCTTGATGTACCAGCTGTCTGATGGCCGTACTACTGACACACTGTGACCTCTTGAATGCAGCGCTTCAATAATGACCTTCATGTTGACCCAGTGGCTGCCGTCTTGAGGAAACACCAGGACTTTCCCACCATGGACAGCAGGAATAGAGTGGGTCAACAGGGTAACAATGAAGATACCAGGGAGACACATCTTCACGAGCTGCTTCACATAAGCATGCATCAATTTTACCTGAAATATACAAAAATAAGGTCAAATAAATCTAATGAAATTATGTTTTGACGTAAGAATAATTAAAACAGGCCTATGTTTTTTTCTTTAGGCTACAAATAAGTTCCTACACTGTCCACAATATTGATTGGCCTACTTTAAAGTTTAGCCAAGTTATGTCAAAAGGTTGATTACCTAATACAGTATAATCTTTGACTCTAAGAGAGAAATACTTTTGTTTTACATGAGAAAAATTAAAACAGGCTTGATTGTGACGTCTAACTATATTTCTCGCTACAAATAAGTCTCTACACTATTCACAATATTGATACTTTAAAGTTTAAGCATATTTTCATAACAAAAGGTTGAGAAATACTTTTTTCACCGATGTAAATGTCTCTTGAAGTTTAGGAAATTGTCAAATTCTGTAGATTTTGCCGAAGTGAAACCTATTTCACATCCTAATGTTCGGCTACACGTTAACATTTATTATTGTAGCTCCGAATCAACAATCTATCGTGAGTGTGAACAAACAACGTCACGACAGAATCCTTGCATGCGGAGCTAATTTAATTGAAGGCTTTACGTTCCGGTTTTCATCCAAATAACAAAGAATTTGAAATTAAGGCTATTTCAGAGCCAGTCTGTCTGTAAATCAGTTCGAAGGTATTTGTAATAATCTCGGAAATCAGAGAGGAAGATGCGAAATCAGTATAGTCTCTAGACATCCACGTTGGCTCCCACAATTTTCAAATGCTCCTTCTATTTCTGTTTTTCAAGACCGTAGACTTGTCAGCACATTGAATTGGTGCGTTCGAGCCGGTCGCTTTTATCAAGTCGCTCACCGCCTTTCAAAGCTTATTGCGTATGAATGGCAGTGTCGGTCCTAGACAAATCTGCCGCTCCCCCTTTTTTTAATCAGCTAATAGTTGGAGGAACAAAACATAACAGCAGCCCAATTAATAAGCCTATGCTACAAATTAAACACAGTTTTTAACACATCTGGTTAGTAGGCTGTATAATCAGTCAATAACATAGCCTCATATTTTCAATCTGATTACATTGATAAAATCACCAATGCCCTAGACGTTCTGCCGCCCTAGGCGAGGCAAAAATAATTACAATTTAGACATTCTTCTTAAACTAAGCATGGCACTTTCAAAAGTTACCTTTCCTACCCAGACAGAAGCTCTACTGATGCAGAAAACGGTAAGCTTCAACTACTGGTTACTAGGCCCTTGTACAGTGGCTTGCGAAAGTTTTCACCTCCCCTAGACTTTTTCCTATTTTGTTGCCTTACAACCTGGAATTATTATTATTATTATTATTTTTTTTGGGGGGTTGTGTCATTTGAAGATGCAAAATATTTAACGTTTTGTAGAGCCATCTTTTGCAGCAATTACAGCTGCAAGTCTCTTGGGGATTGTCTCTATCAGCTTGGCACATCTAGCCACTGTGATCTTTTTCCAATTCTTCAAGGCAAAACTGCTCCAACTCCTTCAAGTTGGATGGGTTCCGCTGGTGTACAGCAATCTTTAAGTCATACCACAGATTCTCAATCGAATTGAGGTCTGGGCAATGACTAGGCCATTCCAATACATTTAAATGTTTCCCCTTAAATAATTTGTGTGTTGCTTTAGCAGTATGCTTAGGCATTGTCAGGCTGGAAGGTGAACCTCTGTCAGTCCCAGTCTCAAATCTCTGGAAGACTGAAACAGGTTTCACTCAAGAACTTCCCTGTATTTAGCGCCATCCATCATTCCTTCAATTCTGACCAGATTCCCAGTCCCTGACGATGAAAAACATCCCCACAGCATGATGCTGCCACAACCATGCTTCACTGTGGGAATGGGGTTCTTGGGGTGATGAGAGGTGTTGGGGTTGCGCCAGAAATAGTGTTTTCCTTGATGGCCAAAAAGCTCAATTTTAGTCTCATCAGACCAGAGTTCCTTCTTCCATATGTTTGGAGCGTCTCCCACATGCTTTTTGGCAAAAACCAAACATGTTTGCTTATTTTTTCTGGCCACTCTTCCACAAAGCCCAACTCTGTGGAGTGTATTGCTTAAAGTGGTCCTATGGACAGAAACTCCAATCTCTGCTGTGGATCTTTGCAGCTCCTTCTGTTTTATCTTTGGTCTCTTTCTTGCCTCTCTGATTAATGCCCTCCTTGCCTGGCCTGTGAGTTTTGGTGGGCAGCCCTCTCTTGGCAGGTTTGTTGTGGTGCCATATTTTTTCAATTGTTATAATGGATTTAATGGTGCTCTGTGGGATGTTCAATGTTTCTGATATTTTTTTATCACCCAACCCTGATCTGTACTTCTCCACAACTTTATCCCTGACCTGTTTGGGGAGCTCCTTGGTCTTCATGGTGCCACTTGCTTGGTGGTGTCCCTTGCAAAGTGGTGTTGCAGACTGAGGCCTTTCAGAACAGGTGTATATATACTTAGATAATGTGACAGATCAGGTGACACTTAGATTGCACACAGGTTGACTTTATTTAACTAATTATGTGACTTCTGAAGGTAATTGGTTGCACCAGATCTTATTTAGGAGCTTCATAGCAAAGGGGGTGAATACATATGTACACACCACTTTTCCATGTTTTATTTTTTTAGAATTGTTTGAAACAAGTTATTTTTTCCATTTCACTTCACCAATTTAAACTATTTTGTGTATGTCCATTACATTAAATCCAAATACAACCAATTTAAATTACAGGCTGTAATGCAACAAAATAGGACAAACGCCAAGGGGGATGAATACTTGTGCAAGGCACTGTATAACCCAACAACAGAAGTGCTTCCCTAAAAGCTGCCTGCGTTAAAACAAACATCTTCTCTTTTCAGAAAGAGAAAAGCTCAATTAATAAAGATAGAATAGCAAAGTCAATTTTTTTTATCTCCTCGAATATTATAGGCTGCAGTTTAGCTTCAGATTGTCATAGAGAGGAATTAATATATCACCATATGCATCGGAGTCACGTCTTTAGAACTAGTTTCTACCATAAGGCATCACCGAGTTAAGCATTGTTATAGAACGCTTGATATAATTTGGAATCGTTTTATGTATTTATTTCAAAATATAAAGCAAACAATAGATATCATTTTCATTAACAAAGGGTATGTGATACCCTCACTCAACTCGAGCCCAAGTTTTAGTCAAACACACCAAGCCCTTCCCAGACACGAAGGTATTTAATCAGTGCATGCAACAGTATTTTAGTTTTTGGCTATACCGACAGCTATGGATTTGAGTGTGTCTGGCAAACAGGTAGACTTACCACTTATTTATTGGAAGATGAACAAAGGAGCTCCAATCATATTTAACCCCTGCATCGGAGAGTTACAATGTTGCTATCACTATGCTACCTACTACCTATAGTAGAAAACTAGTTTCTTATTAATATCCCACCGGTTATCACACATGGCACGACCCCATAATTGTTACAATTACAATAAAAATAACACTTTTATATAACGTGTTTGACATATATTTTAATATTTCTGTAGAACTGTAAAACAGAGTAAGATCATTTGAGCTTTGGAAACAACTGCTGTCATAAATGCATGGCGGGCCTCGTTTCGCTGGAGCAGTGTAAAATAAGCTTCATGTCAATGACCCAGCAATAACGAATTTAGTTTAGTTCCATGTTGAATTTGATTGTCCAACATCAGTTTCAAACATGTATTTATTTAATCTCCAGCTAGAGTGGCATCTTTCCATGCCGTGGTGCTGCATTGCAGTCAGCGATGTTTTCTCTCCGTCTCTGTCCATGGTCCTGGAATCCAATCAGGAGGAGGCTAACACTGTAGCAAGAGGGGCACAGATAAGGTGCATCGCAGGACAGTGGTGCAGGAGGCTAACACATACTGTAGCAAGAGGGGCACAGATAAGGTGCATCGCAGGACAGTGGTGCAGGAGGCTAACACATACTGTAGCAAGAGGGGCACAGATAAGGTGCATCGCAGGACAGTGGTGCAGGAGGCTAACACATACTGTAGCAAGAGGGGCACAGATAAGGTGCATCGCAGGACAGTGGTGCAGGAGGCTAACACATACTGTAGCAAGAGACCTGAAGTTTTAACATAGTTATAGTACTGGAAATAAAGTTGTTACACAAAGTGTTGTAACAAAATGTAACATAGTTAACCTGAAGTCATACATTGGTAAAGCTGAGTATAATTGATTGTTACCCTGCCAAAGAAGTCAGTTTGCTGCTCCAAACTCCACATAAATGCCAGACGGGACATTCCTGGGGCTGACACTTTCAGCTCCTCAAAAGAGCTGAACAGATCTACCTGGTATATGGTGTCACAGTTGACAGTGGCAGGCCAGTACCCATTCTTTATCAGATCTGCCAAGTTTGCTGTTACATTGCAGCAGGCACTGTGACATTGCAGCGAGCTTGAGGAAAAAAATGTAGTCTGAATTAAGTTTGTTTTACATTGCATTGCTCCATCACTGTTTGGTTCTTGTAGAAATTGCACATACCATTTATTACTACGAGGACTATATGTTTCCAGGGGCCAACATGGATGGTGCTTGTCAGGCAACCACATATCACCTCTGGTACATCCAATGGTAAGAAACAATCTAGGGACAATATTTATATACAACAATATACAAGAATACATTTGAACCTTGATATAATACATTCAGCCGCAAAAAATAAATAAACACACCCTGTTCATGAAGAGCATATTTGCCATCACTGTGGAGAGAGATGGCTGTAGTTGGAGGAAGAGGCGTGTAGAACCCCTTGATGATGGACTGTCTGTTGTGCAGGGGGAACTTTGCATGTGTAGAGACATCGCAGTCTTCGCAGTACAGCTGTTTCGGCAGACAGTCTCTACATCGTAGAGAATCTACCATCTCAGGCCTGGACTCCCTCCACCTATCCTGTGAGAGTTCCTTCCTCACACTCCAACTGTGCGATGCACCAGGCACAGCAGGATTTGAACACCCAGGGTCTTCTAAGTCAGCTAGGAGGATGTTAATTTCTCTATGAAGTATTGCTTTTTTGAAAACACAAAAATGGGAAAAGGATTCAATTAAGAATATTATATAATTCATCTATTAAAATGCACACAGGGCTGTAAGTAGGTGACAGCAAATATATCTCTGCACAATCTATGGTGTGACAAGCCAAAAACCTCAGCTTTGATTCTACAGCAAATTCACTTAGAGGGCAGATCAAAATGTTGAGTAAAGGCTAAATTGGAATATATAATAATAATATATGCCATTTAGCAGACGCTTTTATCCAAAGCGACTTACAGTCATGTGTGCATACATTCTACGTATGGGTGGTCCCGGGAATCGAACCCACTACCCTGGCGTTACAAGCACCATGCTCTACCAACTGTGCTACAGAAGGACCACTAGGTAGGCCAGATCACCTTTATTTAACCAGGTAGGCCAGATCACCTTTATTTAACCAGGTAGGTTGAGAACAAGTTCTCATTTACAACTCTGACCTGGCCAAGATAAAGCATAGCAATTCGACACATACAACAACACAGAGTTACACATGGAATAAACAAAACATACAGTCAGTAATACAGTAGAACAAAGGAAAACTAAAAGTCTATATACAGTGAGTGCAAATGAGGTAAGTTAAGGAAATAAATAGGCCATGGAGGCGAAGTAATTACAATATAGCAATTAAACACTGGAATGGTAGATCGGCAGAAGATGAATGTGCAGGTAGAGATACTGGGGTGCAAAGGAGCAAAATAAATAAATACCAGTATGGGGATGAGGTAGATAGATGGGCTGTTTACAGATGGGCTAAGTTCAGGTGCAGTGATCTGTAAAATGCTCTGACAGCTGGTGCTTAAAGCTAGTGAGGGAGATGTGAGTCTCCAGCTTCAGAGATTTTTGCAATTCGTTCCAGTCATGGGCAGCAGAGAACTGGAAGGAAAGACGACCAACGAGGAATTGGCTTTAGGGTGACCAGTGAGATATACCTGCTGGAGCACGTGCTACGAGTGGGTGCTGCTATGGTGACCAGTGAGCTGAGATAAGGTGGGGCTTTATCAAATATCAAACAAAAGAACTTGATCCCATCGTCGAATAGAAATTCTGAATGTTTTTAAAACAGCAACAACACACTAAGTACAAAACGTTCTCTTTCCCTGACAGACTGACCAGGTGAAAGCTATAATCCCTTTTTGATGTCACCTGTTAAATCCACTTCAGTGTAGATAAAAGGGAGGAGACAGGTTAAAGGAGGATGTTTAAGCCATGAGACAATTGAGACATGGATTGTGTCTGTGTGCCATTCAAAGGGTGACTGGGCAAGACAAAATATTGAAGTGCCTTTGAAAGGAGTATGGTAGTAGGTGCCAGGTCCAACGGTTTGTGTCAAGAACTGCAACGCAGCTGGGTTTTTCATGATCTACATTTACCCGTGTGTATCAAGAATGGTCCACCACCCAAAGGACATCCAGCCAACTTGACACAACTGTGGGAAGCATTTGAGTCAACATGGGCCAGCATCCCTGTGGAACGCTTTCGACACCTTGTAGAGTCCACACCCCGATGAATTGAGGCTGTTCTGAGGGCAAAAGGGAGTGCAACTCAATATTAGGAATATTTTATACACTCAGTGTATTTGACTACTGAGTAAACTCTCCTCAAAGGCAAATGCTTCCAGCTTTCACAATTACAGACAGTGGTTACAAAAGGAACGACTCTGTGTAAACATTCCAATAGTGGATTTGAATGAATTCAACGATTGCTTCATATTAAAGGAAATGCAGAGGAAAAATCTCTGCCAGGATGTTGTTATTATACTCCCCTACAGAACTATATGGATGTTGTTATTATACTCCCCTACAGAACTATATGGATGTTGTTATTGCCCTCCCCTACAGAAGTATATGGATGTTGTTATTATACTCCCCTACAGAACTATATGGATGTTGTTATTGCCCTCCCCTACAGAACTATATGGATGTTGTTATTGCACTCCCCTACAGAAGTATATGGATGTTGTTATTATACTCCCCTACAGAACTATATGGATGTTGTTATTGCTCTCCCCTACAGAACTATATGGATGTTGTTATTACACTCCCCTACAGAAGTATATGGATGTTGTTATTATACTCCCCTACAGAACTATATGGATGTTGTTATTACACTCCCCTACAGAAGTATATGGATGTTGTTATTATACTCCCCTACAGAACTATATGGATGTTGTTATTGCCCTCCCCTACAGAAGTATATGGATGTTGTTATTATACTCCCCTACAGAACTATATGGATGTTGTTATTATACTCCCCTACAGAACTATATGGATGTTGTTATTGCCCTCCCCTACAGAAGTATATGGATGTTGTTATTATACTCCCCTACAGAACTATATGGATGTTGTTATTGCCCTCCCCTACAGAAGTATATGGATGTTGTTATTATACTCCCCTACAGAACTATATGGATGTTGTTATTACACTCCCCTACAGAAGTATATGGATGTTGTTATTATACTCCCCTACAGAAGTATATGGATGTTGTTATTATACTCCCCTACAGAAGTATATGGATGTTGTTATTATACTCCCCTACAGAAGTATATGGATGTTGTTATTATACTCCCCTACAGAAGTATATGGATGTTGTTATTATACTCCCCTACATAAGTATTTGGATGTTGTTATTGCCCTCCCCTACAGAAGTATATGGATGTTGTTATTATACTCCCCTACAGAAGTATATGGATGTTGTTATTATACTCCCCTACAGAACTATATGGATGTTGTTATTATACTCCCCTACAGAACTATATGGATGTTGTTATTATACTCCCCTACAGAACTATATGGATGTTGTTACATAAGTGCCCTCCCCCTACAGAACTATATGGATGTTGTTATTATACTCCCCTACAGAACTATATGGATGCTGTTATTATACTCCCTACAGAAGTATATGGATGTTGTTATTATACTCCCTACAGAACTATATGGATGTTGTTATTATACTCCCCTACAGAAGTATATGGATGTTGTTATTATACTCCCCTACAGAAGTATATGGATGTTGTTATTATACTCCCCTACAGAAGTATTTGGATGTTGTTATTGCCCTCCCCTACAGAAGTATATGGATGTTGTTATTATACTCCCCTACAGAAGTATATGGATGTTGTTATTATACTCCCCTACATAAGTATTTGGATGTTGTTATTATACTCCCCTACAGAAGTATATGGATGTTGTTATTATACTCCCCTACAGAAGTATATGGATGTTGTTATTATACTCCCCTACAGAAGTATATGGATGTTGTTATTATACTCCCCTACATAAGTATTTGGATGTTGTTATTGCCCTCCCCTACAGAAGTATATGGATGTTGTTATTATACTCCCCTACAGAAGTATATGGATGTTGTTATTATACTCCCCTACATAAGTATTTGGATGTTGTTATTGCCCTCCCCTACAGAAGTATATGGATGTTGTTATTATACTCCCCTACAGAAGTATATGGATGTTGTTATTATACTCCCCTACATAAGTATTTGGATGTTGTTATTGCACTCCCCTACAGAAGTATTTGGATGTTGTTATTGCCCTCCCCTACAGAAGTATTTGGATGTTGTTATTGCCCTCCCCTACAGAAGTATATGGATGTTGTTATTATACTCCCCTACAGAAGTATATGGATGTTGTTATTGCCCTCCCCTACAGAACTATATGGATGTTGTTATTGCCCTCCCCTACATAAGTATATGGATGTTGTTATTATACTCCCCTACAGAAGTATAAGGCTTGTTTTCGAATTGCTGTGCGTTTTGTTGCCAACCTATTTTGCTACCTGACAACTTTACGGGTTTCACTTTTTAATTACCGTTCATATATTTATTTATTTTTTCCTCAACTTTTTCACTCCGGACGCTTTATCTGGACACGATTTGTCAGGACCTCCAACAGCCGAAGCTAAGTAGTAACATTAACATGATGCCTTCTAATTGCACCCGCTGTGCTCGCCTTACGGCGAGGATAGCTGTACTGCAAGCCCAGCTTCAGACGCAATCGTTAGGCAAGGGTAATTTCAGTGTAGGAAAGGATGAAACAGCGTCTGTGCCACCAGTAAGTACAGATAGTAGTATAAATCCCCTGGCACAGTCCCCGCAGCCGGACAACTTTCTCACGGTTTCTGGAAGGAAATGCTGTAGGAACGCTCAACCGGTGTCGCTCAATCAGCCGACAGAAACTTTCAACCGGTTTTCCCCATTAAGCAGCGGGTCGGTGTCAGAGGCCGAGTCTTCTCTGGTCTCTACTCCTCCCGTTACGGGGTCTGAGACGCCGAAGCTTCCCACCATTAGCTCTGACAAATTGAAAACTCTAGTCATTGGCGACTCCATTACCCGCAGTATTAGACTTAAAGCGAATCATCCAGCGATCATACACTGTTTACCCGGGGCAGGGCTACCGACGTTAAGGCTAATCTGAAGATGGTGCTGGCTAAAGCTAAAACTGGCGAGTGTAGAGAGTATAGAGATATTGTTATCCACGTCGGCACCAACGATGTTAGGATGAAACAGTCAGAGATCACCAAGCGCAACATAGCTTCTGCGTGCATATCAGCTAGAAAGATGTGTCGGCATCGAGTAATTGTCTCTGGCCCCTCCCAGTTAGGGGAGTGATGAGCTCTACAGCAGAGTCTCACAACTCAATCGCTGGTTGAAAACTGTTTTCTGCCCCTCCCAAAAGATAGCATTTGTAGATAATTGGCCCTCTTTCTGGGACTCACCCACAAACAGGACCAAGCCTGACCTGCTGAGGAGTGACGGACTCCATCCTAGCTGGAGGGGTGCTCTCATCTTATCTGCCAACATAGACAGGGCTCTAACTCCTCTAGCTCCACAATGAAATAGGGTGCAGGCCAGGCAGCAGGCTATTAGCCAGCCTGCCAGCATAGTGGAGTCTGCCACTAGCATAGTCAGTGTAGTCAGCTCAGCTATCACCATTGAGACCGTGTCTGTGCCTCGACCTAGGTTGGGCAAAACTAAACATGGCGGTGTTCGCCTTCGCAATCTCACTAGGATAAAGACCACCTCCATTCCTGTCATTACTGAAAGAGATCATGATACCTCACATCTCAAAATAGGGCTACTTAATGTTAGATCCCTTACTTCAAAGGCAATTATAGTCAATGAACTAATCACTGATCATAATCTTGATGTGATTGGCCTGACTGAAACATGGCTTAAGCCTGATGAATTTACTGTGTTAAATGAGGCCTCACCTCCTGGCTACACTAGTGACCATATCCCCCGTGCATCCCGCAAAGGCGGAGGTGTTGCTAACATTTACGATAGCAAATTTCAATTTACAAAAAAAAAAATGATGACGTTTTCGTCTTTTGAGCTTCTAGTCATGAAATCTATGCAGCCTACTCAATCACTTTTTATTGCTACTGTTTACAGGCCTCCTGGGCCATATACAGCGTTTCTCACTGAGTTCCCTGAATTCCTATCAGACCTTGTAGTCATTGCAGATAATATTCTAATCTTTGGTGACTTTAATATTCACATGGAAAAGTCCACAGACCCACTCCAAAAGGCTTTTGGAGCCATCATCGACTCAGTGGGTTTTGTCCAACATGTCTCTGGACCCACTCACTGTCACAGTCATACGCTGGACCTAGTTTTGTCCCATGGAATAAATGTTGTGGATCTTAATGTTTTTCCTCATAATCCTGGACTATCGGACCACCATTTTATTACGTTTGCAATTGCAACAAATAATCTGCTCAGACCCCAACCAAGGAACATCAAAAGTCGTGCTATAAATTCACAGACAACACAAAGATTCCTTGATGCCCTTCCAGACTCCCTCTGCCTACCCAAGGACGCCAGAGGACAAAAATCCGTTAACCACCTAACTGAGGATCTCAATTTAACCTTGCGCAATACCCTAGATGCAGTTGCACCCTAAAAACTAAAAATATGTCTCATAAGAAACTAGCTCCCTGGTACACAGAAAATACCCGAGCTCTGAAGCAAGCTTCCAGAAAATTGGAACGGAAATGGCGCCACACCAAACTGGAAGTCTTCCGACTAGCTTGGAAGGACGGTACCGTGCAGTACCGAAGAGCCCTTACTGCTGCTCGATCGTCCTATTTTTCTAACTTAATTGAGGAAAATAAGAACAATCCGAAATTCCTTTTTGATACTGTGGCAAAGCTAACTAAAAAGCAGCATTCCCCAAGAGAGGATGACTTTCACTTTAGCAGTGATAAATTCATGAACTTCTTTGAGGAAAAGATTATGATTATTAGAAAGCAAATGACGGACTCCTCTTTAAACCTGCGTATTCCTCCAAACCTCAGTTGTCCTGAGTCTGCACAACTCTGCCAGGACCTAGGATCAAGAGAGACGCTCAAGTGTTTTAGTACTATATCTCTTGACACAATGATGAAAATAATCATGGCCTCTAAACCTTCAAGCTGTATACTGGACCCTATTCCAACTAAACTACTGAAAGAGCTGCTTCCTGTGCTTGGCCCTCCTATGTTGAACATAATAAACGGCTCTCTATCCACTGGATGTGTACCAAACTCACTAAAAGTGGCAGTAATAAAGCCTCTCTTGAAAAAGCCAAACCTTGACCCAGAAAATATAAAAACTATCGGCCTATATCGAATCTTCCATTCCTCTCAAAGATTTTAGAGAAGGCTGTTGCGCAGCAACTCACTGCCTTCCTGAAGACAAACAATGTATACGAAATGCTTCAGTCTGGTTTTAGACCCCATCATAGCACTGAGACGGCACTTGTGAAGGTGGTAAATGACATTTTAATGGCATCGGACCGAGGCTCTGCATCTGTCCTCGTGCTCCTAGACCTTAGTGCTGCTTTTGATACCATCGATCACCACATTCTTTTGGAGAGATTGGAAACCCAAATTGGTCTACACGGACATGTTCTGGCCTGGTTTAGGTCTTATCTGTCTGAAAGATATCAGTTTGTCTCTGTGAATGGTTTGCCCTCTGACAAATCAACTGTAAATTTCGGTGTTCCTCAAGGTTCTGTTTTAGGACCACTATTGTTTTCACTATATATTTTACCTCTTGGGGATGTTATTCGAAAACATAATGTAAACTTTCACTGCTATGCGGATGACACACAGCTGTACATTTCAATGAAACATGGTGAAGCCCCAAAATTGCCCTCGCTAGAAGCATGTGTTTCAGACATAAGGAAGTGGATGGCTGCAAACTTTCTACTATTAAACTCGGACAAAACAGAGATGCTTGTTCTAGGTCCCAAGAAACAAAGAGATCTTCTGTTGAATCTGACAATTAATCTTAATGGTTGTACAGTCGTCTCAAATAAAACTGTGAAGGACCTCGGCGTTACTCTGGACCCTGATCTCTTTTGAAGAACATATCAAGACCATTTCGAGGACAGCTTTTTTCCATCTACGTAACATTGCAAAAATCAGAAACCTTCTGTCCAAAAATGATGCAGAAAAATTAATCCATGCTTTTGTCACTTCTAGGTTAGACTACTGCAATGCTCTATTTTCCGGCTACCCGGATAAAGCACTAAATAAACTTCAGTTAGTGCTAAATACGGCTGCTAGAATCCTGACTAGAACCAAAAAATTTGATCATATTACTCCAGTGCTAGCCTCTCTACACTGGCTTCCTGTCAAAGCAAGGGCTGATTTCAAGGTTTTACTGCTAACCTACAAAGCATTACATGGGCTTGCTCCTACCTACCTCTCTGATTTGGTCCTGCCGTACATACCTACACGTACGCTACGGTCACAAGACGCAGGCCTCCTAATTGTCCCTAGAATTTCTAAGCAAACAGCTGGAGGCAGGGCTTTCTCCTATAGAGCTCCATTTTTATGGAACGGTCTGCCTACCCATGTCAGAGACGCAAACTCGGTCTCAACCTTTAAGTCTTTACTGAAGACTCATCTCTTCAGTGGGTCATATGATTGAGTGTAGTCTGGCCCAGGAGTGGGAAGGTGAACGGAAAGGCTCTGGAGCAACGAACCGCCCTTGCTGTCTCTGCCTGGCCGGTTCCCCTCTTTCCACTGGGATTCTCTGCCTCTAACCCTGTTACTGGGGCTGAGTCACTGGCTTGCTGGGGCTCTCTCGTGCCGTCCCTGGGGGGGTGCGTCACCTGGGTGGGTTGATCCACTGTTGTGGTCGGCCTGTCTGGGTTGGCGCCCCCCTTGGGTTGTACCGTGGCGGAGATCTTTGTGGGCTATACTCGGCCTTGTCTCAGGATGGTAAGTTGGTGGTTGAAGATATCCCTCTAGTGGTGTGGGGGCTGTGCTTTGGCAAAGTGGGTGGGGTTATATCCTTCCTGTTTGGCCCTGTCCGGGGTGTCCTCGGATGGGGCCACAGTGTCTCCTGACCCCTCCTGTCTCAGCCTCCAGTATTTATGCTGCAGTAGTTTATGTGTCGGGGGCTAGGGTCAGTTTGTTATATCTGGAGTACTTCTCCTGTCCTATTCGGTGTCTTGTGTGAATCTAAGTGTGCGTTCTCTAATTCTCTCCTCTCTTTCTTTCTCTCTCTCGGAGGACCTGAGCCCTAGGACCATGCCCCAGGACTACCTGACATGATGACTCCTTGCTGTCCCCAGTCCACCTGGCCATGCTGCTGCTCCAGTTTCAACTGGCCTGGGCCCTAGGACCATGTCCCAGGACTACCTGACATGATGACTCCTTGCTGTCCCCAGTCCACCTGGCCATGCTGCTGCTCCAGTTTCAACTGTTCTGCCTTACTATTATTCAACCATGCTGGTCATTTATGAACATTTGAACATCTTGGCCACGTTCTGTTATAATCTCCACCCGGCACAGCCAGAAGAGGACTGGCCACCCCACATATGCTCTCTCTAATTCTCTCTTTCTTTCTCTCTCTCGGAGGACCTGAGCCCTAGGACCGTGCCCCAGGACTACCTGACATGATGGCTCCTTGCTGTCCCCAGTCCACCTGACTGTGCTGCTGCTCCAGTTTCAACTGTTCTGCCTTATTATTATTCGACCATGCTGGTCATTTATGAACATTTGAACATCTTGGTCATGTTCTGTTATAATCTCTACCCGGCACAGCCAGAAGAGGACTGGCCACCCCACATAGCCCGGTTCCTCTCTAGGTTTCTTCCTAGGTTTTGACCTTTCTAGGGAGTTTTTCCTAGCCACCGTGCTTTTACACCTGCATTGTTTGCTGTTTGGGGTTTTAGGCTGGGTTTCTGTACAGCACTTTGAGATATCAGCTGATGTACAAAGGGCTATATAAATAAATTTGATTTGATTTGATTTGATATATGGATGTTGTTATTATACTCCCCTACAGAACTATATGGATGTTGTTATTATACTCCCCTACAGAAGTATATGGATGTTGTTATTATACTCCCCTACAGAACTATATGGATGTTGTTATTATACTCCCCTACAGAAGTATATGGATGTTGTTATTATACTCCCCTACAGAACTATATGGATGTTGTTATTATACTCCCCTACAGAAGTATATGGATGTTGTTATTATACTCCCCTACAGAACTATGGATGGATGTTGTTGGATTGTACTACCCCTACAGAACTATATGGATGTTGTTATTATACTCCCTACAGAAGTATATGGATGTTGTTATTATACTCCCCTACAGAACTATATGGATGTTGTTATTATACTCCCTACAGAACTATATGGATGTTGTTATTATACTCCCCTACAGAACTATATGGATGTTGTTATTATACTCCCCTACAGAACTATATGGATGTTGTTATTCCCTACAGAACCCCTACAGAAGTATATGGATGTTGTTATTATACTCCCTTACAGAAGTATATGGATGTTGTTATTATACTCCCTACAGAACTATATGGATGTTGTTATTATACTCCCCTACAGAAGTATATGGATGTTGTTATTATACTCCCTACAGAACTATATGGATGTTGTTATTATACTCCCCTACAGAAGTATATGGATGTTGTTATTATACTCCCCTACAGAACTATATGGATGTTGTTATTACACTCCCCTACAGAAGTATATGGATGTTGTTATTATACAGAACTATATGGATGTTGTTATTCCTCCCTACAGAACTATATGGATGTTGTTATTATACTCCCCTACAGAAGTATATGGATGTTGTTATTATACTCCCCTACAGAACTATATGGATGTTGTTATTATACTCCCCTACAGAAGTATATGGATGTTGTTATTATACTCCCCTACAGAACTATATGGATGTTGTTATTACACTCCCCTACAGAAGTATATGGATGTTGTTATTATACTCCTCTACAGAACTATATGGATGTTGTTATTATACTCCCCTACAGAACTATATGGATGTTGTTATTATACTCCCCTACAGAACTATATGGATGTTGTTATTATACTCCCCTACAGAACTATATGGATGTTGTTATTATACTCCCCTACAGAACTATATGGATGTTGTTATTGCCCTCCCCTACAGAAGTATATGGATGTTGTTATTATACTCCCCTACAGAACTATATGGATGTTGTTATTATACTCCCCTACAGAACTATATGGATGTTGTTATTATACTCCCCTACATAACTATATGGATGTTGTTATTATACTCACCTACAGAACTATATGTATGTTACAGTTATTTTATTCCCTACAGAACTATTTGGATGTTGTTATTGCACTCCCTACAGAAGTATTATGTTGTTACTCCCCTACAGAAGTATATGGATGTTGTTATTATACTCACCTACAGAACTATATGGATGTTGTTATTATACTCCCCTACAGAACTATATGTATGTTGTTATTATACTCCCCTACAGAAGTATATGGATGTTGTTATTGCCCTCCCCTACAGAACTATATGGATGTTGTTATTATACTCCCCTACAGAACTATATGGATGTTGTTATTATACTCCCCTACAGAACTATATGGATGTTGTTATTATACTCCCCTACAGAACTATATGGATGTTGTTATTGCCCTCCCCTACAGAAGTATATGGATGTTGTTATTATACTCCCCTACAGAAGTATATGGATGTTGTTATTATACTCCCATACAGAACTATATGGATGTTGTTATTACACTCCCCTACAGAAGTATATGGATGTTGTTATTATACTCACCTACAGAACTATATGGATGTTGTTATTATACTCCCCTACAGAACTATATGGATGTTGTTATTATACTCCCCTACAGAAGTATATGGATGTTGTTATTGCCCCCCCCTACAGAACTATATGGATGTTGTTATTATACTCCCCTACAGAACTATATGGATGTTGTTATTATACTCCCCTACAGAAGTATATGGATGTTGTTAGTATACTCCCCTACAGAACTATATGGATGTTGTTATTATACTCCCCTACAGAACTATATGGATGTTGTTATTATACTCCCCTACAGAACTATATGGATGTTGTTATTATACTCCCCTACAGAACTATATGGATGTTGTTATTATACTCCCCTACAGAACTATATGGATGTTGTTATTATACTCCCCTACAGAACTATATGGATGTTGTTATTATACTCCCCTACAGAACTATATGGATGTTGTTATTATACTCCCCTACAGAACTATATGGATGTTGTTATTATACTCCCCTACAGAACTATATGGATGTTGTTATTATACTCCCCTACAGAACTATATGGATGTTGTTATTATACTCCCCTACAGAAGTATTTGGATGTTGTTATTGCCCTCCCCTACAGAAGTATTTGGATGTTGTTATTGCACTCCCCTACAGAAGTATTTGGATGTTGTTATTGCACTCCCCTACAGAAGTATTTGGATGTTGTTATTGCACTCCCCTACAGTAGTATTTGGATGTTGTTATTGCACTCCCCTACAGAAGTATTTGGATGTTGTTATTGCCCTCCCCTACAGAAGTATTTGGATGTTGTTATTGCACTCCCCTACAGTAGTATTTGGATGTTGTTATTGCACTCCCCTACATAAGTATTTGGACAGTGATGCTAAAATGTTGAATTAGTCTCTATACTCTATGCATTTTTAATTGCTTTGTCGAGAAGCAACCTGTCACGCCCTGACCTGAGTATTCTTTGTTTTCTTTATTGTTTTGGTTAGGTCAGGGTGTGACGTGGGTGATGTATGTGTTTTTGTACTGGGGTTTTGTAGGTTAATGGGGTTGTTTATCATGCAGGTGTTTATATATGTCTATGGTTGCCTAGATTGGTTCTCAATTAGAGGCAGGTGTTTATCGTTGTCTCTGATTGGGAACCATATTTAGGCAGCCAATCTTCTTTGGGTATATCGTGGGTTATTGTCTATGTCTAGTTGCCTGTGTATGCACATTTATAGTATAGCTTCATGTTCGTTTTGTAGTTTGTTTCGTGTCCGTCTTTATTAAAATATATAATATGTATTCTAATCAGGCTGCGCTTTGGTCTCCTCTTTATGACGAACGTGACACAACCTGCAAGTTATGATTTCGTTGGATCGTGTTACCATCAGTATCCTGTACATACGACTAATAAAACTTGACAAGTGCTTTCATTTCGAAACGGTAAATCAGAAATGTCTGAAAATACCCTGACATAAAAGGTGACATTCTGTACTGTAACCTCATATCAAACATTTGATCTCAAATCCGAAATTCTGGAGACTTGAGACACATTTAAAAATGTTGCATCGCTGTCAAAATAAAGATGTTTTGCAGTATAATTCAGTAACACCAAGATGACCCCAATTTTGAAAGTAAAACAATTTAAACATACCTATTTCTTCATCAATGTTTAAAACTGGAGTGGATTCCAATCCACTGGTCCTCGTCTCTAAAATAAGATATGCAAAAAAGGAAAGGATTAGATTTAAAGGGACATTCAGAAGTTGATAAAGCCATTTTTGGATTTATATTAATGATATATGGTTAAACCTATTATTTTAATAACATTGATGGTAAGTTATTGCAATAATAGCTCTGTCGATAAATTGAAAGTGGTTACATTTGGCCAACCCCATCACTCAGCTTTTAACCAAAACAGGGGAGTGTGCTTTGTTATTGTTTCAACTACAAATGACAGATTTAATAAAAATACAATAAATTAATTACAAGGCCACTGAATAACAAGGAATTGTATAGATTAATATATTCAATATCTCATCAATACCTGATTCTTCCTCCTCTGTGACTGACCCAAAATGTTGCACTAGTCTGGCTCTTGATGTACTGGCCCTTGGAGCTGAAAAAAATTGGTAGGTTTCTGTACCAAATATTAAGGTCTGCCTTTCTGATGTATCAAATACTTATGTCATGCAATAAAATGCAAAATAATTACTTAAAAATCATACAATGTGATTTTCTGGATTTGTGTTTTAAATTCCGTCTCTCACAGTTGAAGTGTACCTATGATAAAAATTACAGACCTCTACCTGCTTTGTAGGTAGGAAAACCTGCAAAACCGACAGTGTATCAAATACTTGTTCTCCCCACTGTGTGTGCTGTGGGTAGATGGTACTAGACCGGCCTATGGCACCGCAACAAACGTTTGATATGCTATGATACAGTATGTTTGAAAGGAAAAAGTCAGATCAGGGACCAATAAAATTAAACACCTAGACGGGATGAAATTTACCAACAGTTGCCTTCCTGGTTTGAGGAATAATCTACTTGGAAGCCTAACTTAGTTTTTTGTTCACTTAGAAATACAGAGAGTATATTTCCCTCCTTTTGCCCTCAGATCAGCCTAAATTTATTGGTAAATTTAACAAATGGAAAGGTTCTCATAAAAGCAGTACTTTGACATTTACTTAATTAATGCTTATAAACCAACATGCCACACAAAAGCCAAAGTGAGCTACACATTTAAGTAACATTTCACTACATCTTACCTCCAGACTGAATAAGCTAATAATAATTACGTTAAGTTAATGTTCATAGGCAAGATTGTAATGTATTGTGAGTCATTGTTTACATACTGTATCAAATGTGAATCTAAATAAAGAATAAAGTGTAATCTTCATTGTCTCGATCTCTCAAAACCCTATAGATAATTAATTACGCCCTATTGAGAACAGCTTTCATGGTCTTTCATGATTTGTATCACATCAAATTGTATTTATTGGTCGCATACGCATATTTAGCAGATATTTTTGCGGGTGTAGCGAAATGCTTGCACATAAATGAGAATATATAGTCAGCTAACTGACTATATGTAAATATCCGTTCAACGTGTCATACAAACTGATTATGATTTCCTAGCTCTGTTTGTTTATACTTCAGATAAATGATAACATATATTGGAAGCATGACTTGTACCTATTTATAATTATGTTAATTGTGTGTGTTTCAGTTTGACATGGTGGGAAGTTGCTGGTCTTTCCTGGGGAGGGAAGTTAATGGGTTAACATGGACATTCTGATCAAGGCTCTTCACTCTCAGGGACACACAGCCAGAGTGGTACCGAACGACAAAAAGTTGGTATATCAAACAAGAGTCGTCCTACTACAGTTCTATTACAATACCTGTCACTGATGCTATGGATGAGGAATTTGTAAAGCAAATCATAAAGAAAGTAATTGATATAGAGAGAAACAATCTCTGTATTAAACGTCATACATTTGCAAATGGTGCATTCAATATGGTTCATTAAAACTAAAAGCAGATTCACCTAGCTTTGGAGACCCTAGGAACCTCAACAGTTAACCAATCCTGTGAACTGGTTAGGCAACTCAGGTGTGTATACTTCAACAGCAAAGTTAGATAAGATGGAAGTTTATGAAGTAGGGCCTTGTAAATATAAAGGGAGTAATGTAGAGATCTACGGGTCTTTAGCGACGTTCAGCCAAACTTGTGATACAGGATACAGGGATGAGTATCAAAACTGTCACCTGTAACAAAACAAAGCCCACTATGGTATATGGCATCCGAAGGTTTAAGAGTAGTAGCAGCTGCACTTTGATAAATAATACCACCATAATCAAGATCAGATAAAAAGGATGACTAATGATCTACTTCCTACTGCTTAGAGAAAGGCACCAGTAGAAAAAGCCAACTTTAAATCTTAACTTCTTAACAAGCTCATCTACCTGTGCCTTTTATGTCAAATCCATACATATCCAGGAACACATTAGATTGGAGAATGAGGGAACATGTAGTTCATATGTAACATTCTTATGAGAGTTTAAAAACAACATGAAGGTGAAAGTCCAAACACAGGAACATTGCGTTCACTCAGATGAGTTTATTGAACTCTCTCTATCATTGAGAGATTTTTGATCATAGTTAAAAGGTCTGTCAAACAATTGAGTCTACAATGTAATGTGGGTAAACAGTGGAGAGGGACATTTAACTTTTGCGCCATCACCAATGTCGTACATTTCAATAACTTTATCAGGGCACTCAGACAAAATGACTTTCACAGAGAGAGAGTAAAGGATATGATTTTATATTTGCTATTTACTGTTTACGACAGGTTGACTCTCCAGCCACATTACCAGGCTGTTTGTGATGAGTTTTTCCAACCAGGTTTGGACTTTATGAGTTATTACAGGGGGCTGATCTATGGCTCATGAGAGATGACTTTGTGTTTAAGCTCCCTCCCACCATGCATTATGTTATCTATATGGCAAGATTCCAGTTTATCGAATTCTCCCTATCATGTGGGGTAGAATTAAACACGAGTTAGTTCTATATTGGCAATATTTGATGCAGTTTAAGATTAGGGAGCTACACTATATTTCTATTACAGCATATTGGATGACTTATTCACCATTCTATTGACCCAGTTCAACATAACATACTTTATGCTTAAAACATGCTGACCTCCACTGTTATTGGTTAGCATGTCTGGAGGTATGATCTTTGACCCTGTGTAACTTTCTTACTCATCAATATTCACGATTAATTCAGGATCATTTTAGTCAACCTAGGCAGACGGGTTGTAACGGCGTTCTTCGTTTGTCAAAAGAGAGTCGGACCGAAATGCAGCGTGGTGGTTACTCATGTCTTTAATGAAGAAAGCGATACATGAAATAACTATTCCAAAATACAAAACAACAAACGGAACGTGAAATCTAATTACAGCCTATCTGGTGAAACTACACAGAGACAGGAACAATCACCCACGAAATACACAGCGAAACCCAGGCTACCTAAATACGGTTCCCAATCAGAGACAACGAGAATCACCTGACTCTGATTGAGAACCGCCTCAGGCAGCCAAGCCTATGCAACACCCCTACTCAGCCGTAATCCCAATAATTACAAAAAACCCAATACGAACCACAACATATAAACCCATGTCACACCCTGGCCTGACCAAACATATAACGGAAACGCAAAATACAATGACCAAGGCGTGACACGGGTTGATTTCCACATTAACAATGTTCCAGTGATGTTGCACCAGTTCTGGGATTTCCCCGGCTGCAACCTGGTCTCAGAGCATGTTGTATTATTCTGTACATAAATCCAAGACAGTCCATTTAGTATGATATGTTACGTTTTGTATGGCATGCATTCATTTGTGGATGTCCATCCTCCATTTCGTATGATATGTTACGTTTTGTATGGAATGCATTCATTTGTGGATGTCCATCATCCATTTCGTATGATATGTTACGAATTCCAATTCGGATTAAATGTTACGAATTTGTCCAATATTTTACAAGTTTGTAACCGTATGATATGTTACGAATTCCAATTTGTTGTATCTCCCATCTCCACAGAGGAACTCTAGAGCTTTGTCAGAGCGACCATCAGGTTCTTGGTCACCTCCCTGACCAAGGCCCTTCTCCCCCGATTGCTCAGTTTGGCCGGGCGGCCAGTTCTAGGAAGTGTCTTGGTGGTTCTAAACTTCTTCCACTTAAGAATGATGGAGGCCACTGTGTTCTTGGGGACCTTCAATGCTGCAAAAAAATGTTTGGTACCCTTCCCCAGATCTGTGCCGTGACACAATCTTGTCTCGGAGATTTACAGATAATTCCTTCGACCTCATGACTTGGTTTTTGCTCTGACGTGCACTGTCAACTGTGGGACCTTATACAGACAGGTGTGTGCCTTCCAAATCATGTCCAATCAATTGAATTTACCACAGATTTACCACAGGTGGACTCAAAGTTGTAGAAACATCTCAAGGATGATTAATGGAAATAAGATGCACCTGAGCTCAATTTTGAGTCTCACAGCAAAGGGTATGAATTCTTATGTGAATAAGGTATTTCTGTTTTTTAGTGTTAATAAGTTAGCAAACATTTCTAAAAACCTGTTTTCACTTTGTTATTATGGGGTATTTTGTGTAGCTTGCTGAGTATTTATTTTATATAATCCATTTTAGAATAAGGCTGTAAAGCAGGGGTGGGCATCTCCAGTCCTCGAGGGCCTGATTGGAGTCACACTTTTTCTCCATCCTGCCACGACTCCTACCGAAGGTGGCTCCTTTCCCTATTCGGGTGGCGCTCGGCGGTCGTCGTCACCGGCCTACTAACTGCCACCGATCCTTTTTCCCTTTTCTGTTTTTTTTTGTCTGTATAGTTTCACCTGCTCCTTGTTGAGGTTGATTAGATAGGTTGGCTATTTAAGCCGGTAGGCCCGCCTGCTCTTCGTGTGGGCTTAACTATTTCTCCCACTGTGTTTCTGTGTGGCAGTACGTATTGTGTTGAGCATTTGTTATTGTGCACCCGGTATTCTTGGCAAGCGCTATTTTTTCCCCTGTGCGTAATAAACGCTATCCTGAACTTTCTGCCTCCTGCGCCTGACTCCACACCCACTACGACTAGATCGTTACAGAAGCCCACACCAAGAGCATGGAGTCAGCAGGAGCAGCGGCCACCACCTCCCATCGATGGAGGAACGCATCCTCCATCACACCACCATCCTCCATCGGATTGGGTTTGTGATGGACCAGATGATGGAGAGAATGGACCGATGGGAGAGGAGTGGTCTCCCCACTTCACCTCAGGCTCCTCCGACGAGTCCGCCCACTCCTCCCCCGGCGGCCGGCTCCAGCGCACTTCCTAGCCCTCTCGCTCCCATTCCTATGGAGTTAGGGGGGGGGGAGCTTGAAGGGGAACCGGAGGGGGAGGAGCCAGGGCCAGGGTCAGGAAGTGCAGGGTCAGGGCTGGTCAGGGAGGCCACGGTTCCACTGGACATGGTAATGCAGGTGAATCATAGGGAGAGGATTAGTCTCTTCCTTATCGATTCACCTGCGTTTCCAGTGGTGCTGGGGGGGCCCTTTCTGGCCAGTCACAATCCCAGGATTTTGTGGAGACAGGGGGTTCTCCAGGGGTGGTCAGAGGAGAGTTCAGGTAGGTTTATGGGAGTGTCCATTGGTGCCATGTCGGTGGAGAGTCCAGACCAGGTTTCCACTGTGCGCATTCCCTCTGAGACTTCTGTAAGAAGAGGGCGACTAAATTATCACCTCATCAACAGGGGGATTGTGCGATAAACCTCGAGGTCAACGCTGCGCTTCCCAGGAGTCACGTGTACCCATTGTCACAGGAGGAGACATTGGCTATGGAGCCATATGTCACGGAATCTCTGGGACAGGGGTACATTCAACGCTCCATTTCACCCGTCTCCTCAAGTTTATTTTTTGTGAAGAAAAAGGAGGGAGGTCTGCGTCGGTGTATTGATGATAGCGGTCTCAATTCCATCACAGTGGGGTTTAGTTACCCGCTACCTCTCATCGCTACGGCTGTGGAATCATTTCACAGAGCGCAGTTTTTCATAAAACTGGACCTCAGGAGCGCATATAATTTTGTGCGTATTCGGGAGGGAGACGAGTGGAAACCACGTTTAGTACCACATCGGGCCATTATGAGTACCTCGTCAAAGAATGCTCCAGCCGTCTTTCAATCCTTTGTAGACGAGATTCCCAGGGACCTGCACGGGCAGGGCGTGGTTGTATATATCGATGATATCCTGATCTATTCCACCACACGTGCCGCGCATGTGTCTCTGGTGCGCAAGGTGCTTGGGAGACTGCTGGAGCATGACCTATACGTCAAGGCTGAGAAGTGTGTGTTCTCCAAACGAGCCGCCTCCTTTCTGGGTTATCGCATTTCCTCCTCGGGGGTGGTGATTGAGTGTGACCGTGTTACGGCCGTGCGTAATTGGCCGACTCCAACCACGGGGAAGGAGGTGCAGCGGTTTTCAGGGTTTGCCAATTACTACCGGAGGTTTATCCGGGGTTTTGGCCAGGTAGTGCCCCCCATTACCTCACTGCTGAAGGGGGAGCCGGTGCGTTTACGGTGGTCAGCAGAGGCTGACAGAGCCTTCAATCGGTTGAAGGCGCTGTTCACTGATGCGCCCGTGTTGGCGCACCCGGACCCCTCATTAGCGTTCATAGTGGAGGTGGACGCGTCCGAGGCTGGGGTGGGTGCCGTGCTATCACAGTGCTTGGGTACGCCACCGAAAATCCGCCCCTGCGCTTTCTTTTCGAGGAAGTTCGGCCTGGCAGAGCGTAACTATGATGTGGGGGACCGGGAGTTGTTAGCTGTGGTAAAGGCCCTGAAGGTGTGGAGACACTGGCTTGAGGGGGCTAGGCACCCTTTCCTCATCTGGACTGACCACCAGAATCTGGAGTATATCCGGGCAGCGAGGAGACCGCTGAATCCGCGTCAGGCAAGGTGGGCCATGTTCTTCACCCGATTTAGGTTCACAATCTCGTATAGACCAGGTTCCCTGAACACGAAGGCCGACGCTCTGTCCCGTCTCTATGAAACAGAGGATCGGCCCATCGATCCTACTCCCATCCTTCCAGCCTCTAGGCTGGTGGCACCGGTGGTATGGGAGGTGGACGTGGACATTGAGCGGGCGTTACGGTTGGAGCCTGCGCCTCCACAATGTCCTACAGGTCGCAAGTACGTGCCGCTTGGTGTTCGTGATCAATTGATTCGGTGGGCTCACACACTACCCTCTTCGGGTCATCCTGGTGTGACGAGGACAGTGTGGGGTCTTAGGGGGAAGTACTGGTGGCCCACCTTGGCTAGGGAAGTGAGATTCTATGTCTCTTCCTGTTCGGTGTGCCCAGAACTCACTCCGCCACTCCTCCATGAACATGTCACCATGTCAATGCGTGTTGGGCTACCAGCCGGTCGTGACACCGTGGCATCAGAGTCAGACCGAGGCTTCTGCGGTGGAGGAGTGGGTGCAGCGCTCCAAGGAGACCTGGAGAGCTGTCCAGGAATCCCTCAAGCAGGCCGGCGGACGGCAGAAGAGGAGCGCTGACCGCCACCGCAGTGAGGCCCCCATATTCGTACCGGGGGACAGGGTCTGGCTCTCGACCCGAAACCTACCCCTCCGCTTGCCCTGCCGGAAGCTGGGGCTGCAGTGTGTGGGGCCCTTTAAAGACCTGAGGAGGATAAACGAGATGTGTTATAGATTATAACACCCTTCCTATTATCTTATTAACCCCTTGTCACGACTCCTACCGAAGGTGGCTCCTCTCCCTGTCCGGGTGGCGCTCGGCGGGCGTCGTCACCGGCCTACTAGCTGCCACCGATCCCTTTTCTGTTTGTTTTATCTGTTTAGTTTCACCTGTTCCTTGTTGAGGTTGATTAGTTGGGCTATTTACGCCGGTAGGCCCGCCTGTTCTTTGTGCGGGCTTAACTATTTTTCCCACTGTGTTTCTTCGTGTTTCTTTGTGGCAGCAATACCAAGAAAGGCCAGTATATGGGTGGAGTTTTCATAAATACAATAAAGATGGTGTGATCTCATCTAAAATAATCTCCATTGAGAACCATCACAAAGTTGGAACCCATCCAACTTGAAGGAGCTGGAGCAGTTTTGCCTTGACGAATGGGCAAAAATCACAGTGGCTAGATGTGCCAAACTTACAGAGACAAACCCTAAGAGACTTGCAGCTGTAATTGTTGCTAAAGGTGTCTCTACAAAGTATTGACTTTGGGGGGTGAATAGTTATGCACGCTCAAGTTTTCAGTTTTTTTGTCTTATTTCTTGCTTGCTTCACAATAAAAATTATTTTGCATCTTCAAATGATACGTACCCCCACCAAAAATCTATTTTAATTCCAGGTTGTAAGACAGCAAAATAGGAAAAATGTCAAGGGGGGTGAATACTTTTGCAAGCCACTGTACAACGGACGAGTAGCCAGCAGTTGAAGCTTACAGTTTTCTGCATCTGGGTAGGAAAAGTAACTTTTGAAAGTGCCATGGGAGAACCTTCCAGAAGGACAACTTAGTTGGTATCCGTATTGAATTGACCTTTTTATTTAACTTTTTCTGATACATTTATGTAGTCATTAAATATGTGCTACTGTCCTGAGTCTACTACAATAGCTTGAAAAGAACAAAAAGCTAAAAATAAGTACAATTATAAAAGCGAAAGAACTACTTCAAGGAATAACCCAAATAAATCAACCAAAATATCCTTCAAAAATATGTATTTATTGTTCAGTCAGTGTCTCAACTCTTCAAACAGCAGCTATGGACAAGTATGTCACACAAAGTCTGCAATTTGAAATAAAATAACAAAATAAATCATTAGTAAGTGTACTGTTATGTACTAAAAACCACTAAACAATAGAACAAATATCATACTATACATCAGGGGTTCTCAAACAGTGGTCCGTGGACCCCTAGGGGTCCCTGGTGTAATTGCAAGGGGTTTGTGAAATAAAAAGTGTAATGAATGTATTCAGCACCACAAGGATTCCAGTAACTTTACATATAATATAGAGGGGGTGGAGTTCTCGAGGACCGCTCAAAACCTCGCCTCAAAATATGCAGGGGTTCCTGTCCCCGAAAAAGGTTGAGAACCACTACTATACACACTACTGAACAAAATAACCAAACATATGTTTGTGGGTTTCAATGGATCCAACAAATTGCTGGCAGATATTTTCCCTCTTGACTGTCCAGCCTGTCTTTATGTACATTAAAGACAACTACACCGTTCAGTCTCTCTTGGCCCATGCTGGCCCGTAACCAAGTATTTAAACTATGGAGTGCACTTAAACTCCTCTCAGCCTCACATGAAGACACTGGCACCACAAACCAAATTCTGATCAGCACCTCAACTTGGTCAACCAACCCCGCACCTCCACTGGAAGCCTCCTGAGGACCTCTGCTGCCTCTCCACAGCTGCTATAGGGGTATTTGTTGCAAAAGAGAGGCAACTGCACTGAAAGAGAATCATTTACATTTACATTTACATTTAAGTCATTTAGCAGACACTCTTATCCAGAGCGACTTTACAAATTGGTGCATACACCTTATGACAACCAGTGGAACAGCCACTTGCATCTAAATCTTGTTGGGGGGGGTGAGAAGGATTACTTACCCTTACTTACCCTATCCTAGGTATTCCTTGAAGAGGTGGGGTTTCAGGTGTCTCCGGAAGGTGGTGATTGACTCCGCTGTCCTGGCGTCGTGAGGGAGTTTGTTCCACCATTGGGGGCCAGAGCAGGAACAGTTTTGACTGGGCTGAGCGGGAACTGTACTTCCTCAGTGGTAGGGAGGCAGCAGGCCAGAGGTGGATGAACGCAGTGCCCTTGTTTGGGTGTAGGGCCTGATCAGAGCCTGGAGGTACTGAGGTGCCGCCCCTCACAGCATCCGTAGGCGAGCACCATGGTCTTGTAGCGGATGCGAGCTTCAACTGGAAGCCAGTGGAGAGAGCGGAGGAGCGGGGTGACGTGAGAGAACTTGGGAAGGTTGAACACCAGACGGGCTGCGGCGTTCTGGATGAGTTGTAGGGGTTTAATGGCACAGGCAGGGAGCCCAGCCAACAGCGAGTTGCAGTAATCAAGACGGGAGATGACAAGTGCCTGGATTAGACCTGCGCCGCTTCCTGTGTGAGGCAGGGTCGTACTCTGGATGTTGTAGAGCATGAACCTACAGGAACGGGACACCGCCTTGATGTTAGTTGAGAACGTCAGGGTGTTGTCCAGGATCACGCCAAGGTTCTTAGCGCTCTGGGAGGAGGACACAATGGAGTTGTCAACCGTGATGGCGAGATCATGGAACGGGCAGTCCTTCCCCGGGAGGAAGAGGAGCTCCGTCTTGCTGAGGTTCAGCTTGAGGTGGTGATCCGTCATCCACACTGATATGTCTGCCAGACATGCAGAGATGCGATTCGCCACCTGGTCATCAGAATCGATGTTCAACTTAGGGTACTGATCTAGAGACTCATCCAACTCCCCCGTAAGAAGCACTCTTTCCAACTTTTGCAGGACGTTTAGACTGTCCTCGTCAAAATGGTCACCAAACTGAACCTGCACACCATGCAACACTTAAAAGAATTCTGCCCTATAGTGATCCACTGCTTTGCCAGCAAATCGTCTTGAGTGTGTCTCAATGGATTCATTGAGTCAATCAATGCCGTTGCTTACTCATACAGTGCAAGGTAGCTTTGTCATTTTTGCTGTTTACCCCACGCGCTGGATAACTGGACACTGATTAGATTTAGCTGGTGTGCTGTTACAGTTACAAAGTGGCGGTGGGTTTGACAGTTTTGATGTGCTGTGAATTTTACAATGGCTTTTCTCGACTTCCTAAATCCTGCACTAATGAAGGCAGCATCCGCTCTTTGGCCAAAAGATGGCTGGCTTGAAAACCCTTGGCTACAGTGAAAACACATTTATAATGTAGCCAGAGGAAATCACAAAACCATCTCTCTTGAAAGGTCAACACTCTGTTGGCAAGAGTTTGTGGATCTATAAATTGTGGGTGTGGCTGATATGGTTTTGTGCCATCACTGAGGTAACTGGACAATGCTGTGCCACTGTCCCCTATACTGATGCTGCTGGCAACAAGGTTGACACCTGGTCCTGCCATGGCTGTGAAACTGTCCCCTATACTGGTGCAGCTGGCAACAAGGTTGACACCTGGTCCTGCTGTGGCTGTGCCACTGTCCCCTATACTGGTGCAGCTGGCAACAAGGGTGACACCTGGTCCTGCAGTGGCTGTGCCACTGTTCCCTATACTGGTGCTGCTGGCAACAAGGTTGACACCTGGTCCTGCCGTGTCTGTGACACTGTCCCCTATACTGGTGCAGCTGGCAACAAGGGTGACACCTGGTCCTGCAGTGGCTGTGCCACTGTCCACTATACTGGTGCAGCTGGCAACAAGGTTGACACCTGGTCCTGCCGTGGCTGTGCCACTGTCCCCTATACTGGTGCTGCTGGCAACAAGGTTGACACCTGGTCCTGCCGTGTCTGTGACACTGTCCCCTATACTGGTGCAGCTGGCAACAAGGGTGACACCTGGTCCTGCAGTGGCTGTGCCACTGTCCACTATACTGGTGCTGCTGGCAACAAGGTTGACACCTGGTCCTGCCGTGGCTGTGCCACTGTCCCCTATACTGGTGCTGCTGGCAACAAGGTTGACACCTGGTCCTGCCTTGGCTGTGCCACTGTCCCCTATACTGGTGCAGCTGGCAACAAGGTTGACACCTGGTCCTGCCGTGGCTGTGCCACTGTCCCCTATACTGGTGCTGCTGGCAACAAGGTTGACACCTGGTCCTGCCGTGGCTGTGCCACTGTCCCCTATACTGGTGCTGCTGGCAACAAGGTTGACACCTGGTCCTGCCGTGGCTGTGTCACTGTCCCCTATACTGGTGCTGCTGGCAACAAAGTTGACACCTGGTCCTGCCGTGGCTGTGCCACTGTCCCCTATACTGGTGCAGCTGGCAACAAGGGTGACACCTGGTCCTGCCGTGGCTGTGACACTGTTCTCTGAAGTCTCTCTCCCTGGCTCTTTCCCTTTCACCACCCTCACTGCCTCACAGTCTGTCTCCTAGAAATGAAATAAGGTGTTTGCCGTACTCCTACCTACCGGTACCAAAAACGACACAATTAATCACAACAGCAATACCTTTGGCTTAAACAAATCTTAGTTCAGTCACCAGTTTAAGTTGAGAGTGGGGGTATCCATGGCATTGTCTCTACCAGTCTGTCCCTGCCTATCAGTCTCTGCCAGTCTGTCCCTGCCCATCTGTCCCCAGCTCTGCTGTCTGTTGCCTGCTCTGCCTTATGACATCATTGTGAAACATTTCCATTTCACTTCTTTCTTATGAGCATTTACTCAACTAGTCTTTGAGATATTAGGCTACTAGGGTTCTTACCTTGCGTTTTGGTGTACTGAAAAAATACTCTGATGTCTGTCTTTTTTTTTCATTTTTCTACCTGGCTGGCTGGCTACATACACAGTGTGCAGGTTATTTACAGTAGGAGATGGGCATCTAATTTCTGTGGTGTTTGCTATATAATCTTTGCTATCGTCAGTTTACTCCAAGATCTGCACACAGGTACTTCAAAGTCCCCTAGTGACAATTTTAGCTTTTGAAATGAAACCATTACAGATATTTAAGACAACGGTAGAAGATAGTGTAGTTCTGTTCAGTTTGGAGGTCAGTTTATCGCTAACCTTATCACAGGGACTTTGAAGCACTACAGCTGCATGCTGATCTTGGAATAAACAGACAATAGCAAAGATTCCATCTTTGACTACGCCACATAAAATGGAATAGGTACTATCTAGCTTGATAGTTAATGTTTGCTTTAGTTTGCTCGCTAGCTCTGCAAATTCAGCTATTGTGTGTGTGTGAACACTGCCAACACAAAACAACATCGCTATGGTGCGATTGACTGGATTAACCTCACGTTAGTTACGTGCATTGAATGCCTTTCAGACGGTAGACACGAACCCTCTGTTACCTTGCCAGCAAAGGAACACTACATTGCATTGCTAACTTCTCTCATTGACTCAAATTCAAATAGCTGCAAACAATGGTTGATGTTACTGTAGATAGCTAGCAAACTGTTGCTAACCGCTAGCTAACATAGAGAGTGACCTGTAATTTAATGTTGCTTACCGCTAGCTAACAAAGAGAGTGACCTGTAATTTAATGTTGCTAACCGCTAGCTAACAGAGAGAGTGACCTGTAATTTAATGTTGCTAACCTCTAGCTAACAGAAAGAGTGACCTGTAATTTAATGTTGCTAACCGCTGTCACGCCTTGGTCTTAGTGTTTTGTGTTTTCGTTATATATTTGGTCAGGCCAGGGTGTGACATGGGTTTATGTTGTGTTTCGTATTGGGGGTTTGTAGTATTTGGGATTGCGGCTGAGTAGGGGTGTTGTTTAGGCTTGGCTGCCTGAGGCGGTTCTCAATCAGAGTCAGGTGATTCTCGTTGTCTCTGATTGGGAACTGTATTTAGGTAGCCGGGATTTCTCTGTGTATTTCGTGGGTGATTGTTCCTGTCTCTGTGTAGTTTCACCAGATAGGCTGTAATAGGTTTCACGTTCCGTTTGTTGTTTTTGTATATGTATAAGTTATTTAATGTATCGCGATCTCTTCATTAAAGACAAGAGTAACCACTACGCTGCATTTCGGTCCGACTCTCTTTTGACAAACGAAGAACGCCGTTACAACCGCTAGCTAACATAGAGAGTTACCTGTAATTTAATGTTGCTAACCACTAGCTAACATAGAGAGTGACCTGTAATTTAATGTTGCTAACCACTAGCTAACATAGAGAGAGACCTGTAATTTAATGCAGTGAAAATTAAGACTGGTGATGGTTATAAATGTGTTTTCTTGTATTGAGTTGTAGAAGTAAAGAAATGTCTAACATATCCTTTGTTTGAACTACTTACTGGATGTCAGCCACCAACGACAGACACTGTCAGATTCCCACACATGCACAGTACCTGCATCTTGTGCCACTGCTCAGTGCTGGGAGGCAGTGGATCAAACCATTGTGAGGCAAAGGGCGGAGGTCTCATTCTTTTGAAACTTAAAAACGCGCTATTAAGTGTCTATAACCAGCACAAGTGCTTTCATTGCGTATTATTCATATTATTGAAATCATTATTCAAATTTGAATTTTTTCAAATCATATTTTTCCCAGGATGAGGGAGGACGGGGGATTTCAACCAATGCTAAAATGTAATTATTCTTGTCTAGGCTAGGGCGGCAGAACATCCAGGGCATTGGTGATTTTATCAATGTAATCAGATTGAAAATATTAGGCTATGTTATTGACATTGAACTGATAATATAGCCCACTAACGAGATGTTAGTGTTTAATTTGTAGCATAGGCTTATTATTTGGGCTGCTATTATGTTCTGTTCCTCCAACTTTTAGCTGATAAAAGATAGGGGGCAGATTTTTGTCTCGGCAAGGGCTGCAGAACGTTCAGGACCGGCCCTGTCATTACGCAATACGCTTTGAAAGGTGGTGAGCGACTTGATAAAAGCGGTCGGCTCGAACCCACCCATTCTATATGCTGACAAATCTACGGCCTTGAAACACAGAAATAGCAGGAGAATTTGAAAATTGTGGGAGCCGACGCGGATATCTAGAGACTATACTGATTTCACCTCTTCCTCTCTGATTTCCGAGATTATTACAAATACCTTCGAACTGATTTATAGACAGACGGGCTCTGAAATAGCCTTCATTTCAAATTATTTGGATGAAAACCGGAACGTAAGCCTTCAATTAAATTAGGTCCGCATGAATTGATTCTATCGTGACGTTGTTTGTTCACACTCACCATAGATTGTTTATTCGGAGCTACAATAATACAATGTTAATGTGTAGCCTAACATTAGGATGTGAAATAGGTTTCACCTCGGCAAAATCTACAGAATTGGACTATTTCCTAACGTTCAATAGACATTTATATCGGAAAAGAAAATAATTGATCTCTCAGAATGAAAGATTATACTGTATTACGTGATCAATCTTTTCTTATGAAAAGTTGTTTAAACTTGAAAGTATCAGTATTGTGGATAGTGTAGGGACTTATTTGTAGCGAAAAAATATATAATTAAGCGGTCACAATCAAGCCTGTTTTAAAAATGTCTCATGTAAAAAAAAGTATTTCTGTGACAGAGTGAAATATTATACTGTATTACTTAATCAACCTTTTGACATAACTTGGCTAAACTTTAAAGTAGGCCAATCAATATTGTGGGCAGTGTAGGAACTTATTTGTAGCCCAAAGAAAAGAAACGTAGGCCTGTTTGAATTATTCTTATGTCAAAACATAATTTTATTAGATTTATTTGACCTTATTTTTGTATATTTCAGGTAAAATTGATGCATGCTTATGTGAAGCAGCTCGTGAAGATGTGTCTCCCTGGTATCTTCATTGTTACCCTGTTGACCCTCTCTATTCCTGCTGTCCATGGTGAGAAAGTCCTGGTGTTTCCTCAAGACGGCAGCCACTGGGTCAACATGAAGGTCATTATTGAAGCGCTGCATTCAAGAGGTCACAGTGTGTCAGTAGTACGGCCATCAGACAGCTGGTACATCAAGGAAACCTCTCCTCACTACAGTTCAATCACAATTGATAATCCAGGTGGAGCTGATGAGGAATTCTTTCGCTCATTTGTGTCAAGACTAATACAGATAAAGAGAGAGGGAAACTCTGCTTGGAGTCGTTTTAGTTTAGACATGGAGTTGAAGGACGGGTTTTTTGAAATTCACCGCAAAGTGTGTGAGATGACAATCAAAATGTTAGAGAATAAACAGTTGATGCAGTCTATTAGAGAAACCAAGTATGACTTGGTTCTGGCAGACCCATTAAATGGGGGAGGCGTTGTGCTGGCGCACTATTTAAATTTGCCACTTGTTTTCAATGTTAGATGGACTATAGGCGGTGAGGGTCATTTTGTTATTGCTCCCTCTCCACTATCTTATGTTCCAATTGCTGCTGCAGAGTTAACAGACAAGATGAGTTTTTTTCAGAGGGTCCGTAACTTCCTAGTTTATATCATCAGGCAGCATCTGTACAGACAGACAATTAGACCTCATTATTCTGCTTTAGTTAATCGTTACTTTGGTCCTGAGGTCGACTACCTCTCATTGTTTCAAGCTGCTGATTTATGGCTCATGAGAGTTGACTTTGTGTTTGAGTTCCCTCGTCCCACCATGCCTAACATCATCTATATTGGAGGGTTCCAATGTAAACCTGCCAAGCCTCTTCCCCAAGAACTAGAGGAGTTTGTTCAGAGTTCTGGGGTGCATGGAGTCATTATCATGTCTTTGGGGACTTTAATTGGGCAGCTTCCACATGATATAGCTGATGAGATAGCTGTTGCTTTTGCCCAACTGCCTCAGAAGGTAATCTGGAGGTATAAAGGAGACAGGCCAGCTACTCTGGGTAACAACACCTTACTAGTTGACTGGATGCCTCAGAATGATCTTTTAGGACACCCTATGACAAGGCTGTTTGTAGCTCACGGAGGAACAAATGGGATTTTCGAGGCTATCTACCACAGTGTTCCAATAGTAGGCCTTCCTCTGGTGTTCGACCAAACTGACAATCTTTCTAGAATGAAAGTGAAGGGTGTAGCAAAGGTTGTGGATTTAGCAACACTAGATAGAAACATATTCTCCCAGGCCTTACAGGAAGTTCTGGATGAGCCATCCTACAGGACGAACATGCAGAGACTCTCCAGGCTACACAGGGACGTGCCAATGGAGCCCCTGGACACTGCCCTCTTCTGGATTGAGTTTGTCATGAGACACAAAGGTGCTGCTCACCTGCGTACAGAGTCCTACAGAATGCCCTGGTACTCCTACCACTCTGTAGATGTAATGGTCTTTTTACTGACTGTTGTGTTATTTACTCTGCTGGCTTTCATTGGCATTATCAGATGTTTCTGTTGCAGGTCATGTTTGAAAATGAAAATGAAAGAGGAATGATTATGGCTTTCATCTGTACACAGTGTGGTACAACAATATGTTTTTATTTGTCTCACTCATTATACTTTTTGTTCACATGATAAATATATGTGGCATTGATGTAGACATACAGTATTGTCGACAGATGTTTTATCTATTTGCTTTTTGAAGATTTTGCTAAACTTACAACTGTACTTTAACTGTTCAGCCCATTTAACTGTTCAGCCCATTTAATCAAAGGTTTGAATAGGAAAGTCCATATGTGCACTTTAAAAATGAATGCTGTTATAGTTGTGTGTGGCTGCTTTCTTTGTGTGTAACAGTTAAAGTGATGTAAATGTTGATTCTCCAGAAGACCGTTAAGGAGCTCTGTTTTTTAATAAAGATATCATGCAGCTTAGATGTTTGCCAAAAACACTTTGTCCCTCATTGGTTTGTTCTTTTTTTCTTCCACATCTATTGTGGAGGTCATTTCAAAAGAACAAAGAACTTTCAGTTTGTCGTTATACAGACTTTAACGACAACATCATTCTTCATTCATTCTAGAAGGGTTGATAATTCAGAGGTAATATAATCCTATGAGATCCGAGGAGGAATGTGAAGGGATTTTCATACTGATGCTTATAAAATGACAGCATTGATCTGCAATAAATAAGCCAACCAAGGTGGTCTGCATAGAGCAGAAGAAGGGTTTCTATTGTCTGACTTTTCTCTAAAGGACTCTGCTTGGAAGCCTCACTTAGATTTAGTTCACTTAGAAATACAGATAGTATATTTCCCTCCTTTTGCCCTCAGAACAGCCTAAATTCATTGGGGTATGGACTCTACAAGGTGTCGTAAGCATTCCACAGGGATGCTGGCCCATGTTGACTCCAATACTTTCCATAGTTGTGTCAAGTCGGCTGGATGTCCTTTGGGTTGTGGACCATTCTTGATACATGGGAAACTGTTGGCTGTAAAAAACCCAGCAACACTCAGTGTATAATAGGACCGTAAGCATTGTAAGCAATGCCAGTGGCGATTTCAGCAATTAAATGTTGGTGGGGTAAACTCCACTGTGGAAATGGGAGAACCTTCCAGAAGGACAACCATCTATCTGCAGCACTCCACCAATTAGGCCTTTATGGAAGAGTGGCCAGATGGAAGTCACTCCTCCGTAAAAGGCATCACAGACTGCTTGGATTTTGCCAAAATGCACCTAAAGACACTCGAACCATGAGAAACAAGATTATCTGGTCTGATGAAACCAAAATTGAACTCTTTGGCCTGAATGCCAAGCGTCACGTCTGGATGAAACCTGGCACCATCCCTATGGTGAAGAATAGTGGTGGCAACATCATGCTGTGGGGATGTTTTTCAGCGGCAGGGACTGGGAAACTAGTCAGGATAGAGGGTAAGATTAACGGAGCAAAGTACAGAGAGATCCTTGATGAAAACCTACTCCAGAGCGCTCAGGACCTCAGACTGGGGCGAAGGTTCACCTTTCAACAGGACAACGACCCTAAGCACACAGCCAAGACAACGCAGGAGTGGCTTCGGAACAAGTCTCTGAATGTCCTTGAGTGGCCCAGCCAGAGCCTGGACTTGAACCCAATCAAACATCTCTGGAGAGATCTGAAAATAGCTGTACAGCAACGCTCCCCATCCAAGAAGACTCAATACTGTAATCGCTGCCAAAGGTGCTTCAACAAAGTACTGAGTTAAGGGTCTGAATATTTATGTAAATGTGTGTTTTTTGTAATGCATTTGCAAACATTTCTAAAAACCTGTTATTGCTTTGTCATTATGGTGTATTGTGTGTAGATTGATGAGGGGAAAAAAACAATTTAATCCATTTTAGAATAAGGCTGTAACATAACAAAATCTGGAAAAAGTCAAGGGGTCTGAATACTTTCCAAAGGTACAGTACCATACTCTGGAATTGTTATCTTCACATTGCCAAAACATCATCATCCCTCAACAACATCAAGCGAAGACTGGGGGTCAGCCTGATGAACCAATCTACTCAGTAATCTCCTCCATATTGCCTAACTCTCATATAAGCCTTTGGCCTTTCAGCACCACCTGCACACTGTTCTTTTTTATTGTTTTTTTATCTGTATTGTTATCTATCACTTTTTTTCCATTGCACAAATAAATGAATGGCCTCATGGTAACATCCATGAGCAGTTTCATTCCTGTCCTGCAGTTTACAAGGATTATCGTATCTTTGATGTGTCTGGGTGGTTTAATACATCATCCACAGCATTATTATTATTCAATCTCTGATTTGTTATTGTTACCCATCTACCAATCACTGCCCTTCATTATGAGGCAAATTCTTATTTACAATGACTGCCTACCCTGGCCAAACCCTCCCCTAACCCGGACGACGCTGGGCCAATTGCGCACCGCCCTATGGGACTTCCAATCAAGCACAGTTGTGATAAAGCCCGGGATCGAACCCGGGTCTGAAGTGACGCCTCTAGCACTTCAATTCAGTGCCTTAGACCGCTGCACCATTCAGAAGGCCCATGTATCAACCCCTTTTATTATATGATTTGTTAAGACACATTTTTACTCCTGAACTAATTTAGGCTTGCCTAAACAAAGAATACTGAATATTTATGCAACAACTATATTTTGGTCATGATTATTTTTCTTTCCCCCCCCCCACTTTGACATTACAGAGTATTTTGTGTAGATTGCTGACAAAAAATATATAATTAAATCCATTTTAATCCCACTTTAACAAAGTACAATGTGAAGAAATCAAGGGGTCTGAATACTTTTGCAAGGCACTGTATATATATTTTAGGGCTGTCAGAGTTAACTTTTTGTAATTTTAGTGCACACATTGTTTTGGTTTGACAGACCAATTTTTTCTTTCTTTTTTTCTTTTTTTAACACAAAACATTTTTGGGGGTCTTCATTCCAGGTTAGGGTTAGGCATAAGGTTATCAGTATGTATCAAATCAAATCAAATTTATTGGTCACATACACATATTTAGCAGATGTGGCGAAATGCTTGTGTTCCTAGCTCCAACAGTGCAGTAGTATCTTACAATTTACATTGGCATTGACTAAATACATTAGACTAGAATACTGTATATACATATGAGATGAGTAAAGCAGTATGTAAACATTATTAAAGTGGCCAGTGATTCCATGTCTATCTATATCAGGCAGCAGCCTCTAAGGTGCAGGGTTGTGTAGCTGGGTGGTGGGTGGTAGCTGGCTCGTGATGGCTATTTAACAGTCTGATGGCCTTGAGATAGAAGCTGTTTTTCATTCTAGTGTACCTTGCCTTATGGATGATAGTGGGGTGAACAGGCTGTGGCTTGGGTGGATAATGTCCTTGATGATCTTTTTGGCCTTCCTGTGATATCGGGTGCTGTAGGTGTCCTGGAGGGCAAGCAGTGTGCCCTCTGTGATGAGTTGCGCAGACCGTACCACTCTTTGGAGAGCCCTGCGGTTGCGAACGGTGCAGTTGCCGTACAAGGTGGTGATACAGCCAACAGGATGCTCTAAATTGTGCATCTGTAAAAGTTTCTGAGGGTCTTAGAGGCCAAGCCAGTTTTCTTCAGCCTCCTGAGGTTGAAGAGGCGCTGATGCCTTCTTCATCACACTGTCTGTGTGGGTGGACCAATTCAGACTGCCAGTGATGTGTACGCCAAGGAACTTGAAGCTTTCCACCTTCTCCACTGCAGTCCCGTCGATGTGGATAGGGGCGTTCTCCCTCTGCCATTTTCTGAATTCCACGATCAGCTCCTTCGTTTTGTTGACATTGAGGGAGAGGTTATTTTCCTGGCACGACTCCGCCAGGGCCCTCCTCCCTGTAGGCTGTCTCGTCATTGTTGGTAATCAGGCCTACTACTGTTGTGTCGTCTGCAAACTTGATGATTGAGCTGGAGGCGTGCGTGGCCACGCAGTTATGGGTGAACAGGGAGTACAGGAGGAGGCTGAGCACGCACCCTTGTGAGACCCCTGTGTTGATGATCAGTGAAGTGGAAGTGTTGTTTCCTACCTTCACCACCTGAGGCATCCCATCAGGAAGTCCAGGACCCAGTTGCACATGGCAGGGTTCAGACCCAGGGCCCGAGCTTAATGATGAGCTTGGATGGAACTATGGCGTTGAAGGATGAACTATAGTCAATGAACAGCATTCTGATGTAGATATTCCTCGTCCCGATGGGATAGGGCAGTGTGCAGTGCGATGGCGATTGCATCGTCTGTAGATCTATTGGGGCGGTAAGCAAATTGAAGTGGGTCTACGGTGTTAGGTAATGTAGAGGTGAGATTATCCTTAACTTGCCTCTCAAAGAACTTCATGATGGCAGAAGTGAGTTCTACGGGCGATAGTCATTTGGTTCAGTTACCTTTGCTTTTTTTGGGTACAGGAACAATGGTGGACTTCTTGTAGCAAGTGGGGACAGCAGTCTGGGACAGGGAGAGATTGAATATGTCCCTAAACCCTCCAGCCAGCTGGTGTGCGCATGCTCTGAGAACGCGGCTAGGGATACCGTCTGGGCTGGCAGCCTTGCGATGGTTAACAAGCTTAAATGTCTTACCCATGACGGCCACGGAGAACGAGAGCCCACAGTAATAGCCTCTGTCTGTAAGATTTCAAGTAGTTAGCACAACTAACTTACCATAAAGACAAAGAAATGAATGACACATATCTTTGGGTTGTATACAACACAGACAGATGCGGTAAAATATATGGGCACTTTGCACAATTCATTATTCTAAAATAAATGGAAATAAAGAGAGCATCTCCAGTTTTAAGTATTCCATTTTCTTCTTCTTCTACTTCTATGAGTTGATAAACAAACTAAAAGGGTGCATACTGCCACCAGTAGTGGGTTGTTTGAACAGGTATAAAGTCAAGGTTGGCGATTTACTGCCACCTGCAGTTATGGAACATTTTCTCACAAGTATAATTAATTGGCTGATCCCTCTTGATGACCTGGATTAAATTACGTGATCCTTCCTTACGCTTCAAACACACCGACTGTGTAGTGCATCACTGCTGCATAACATTTTGCGCAGCTCGGCAACTATACTGATGCAGGTACCTTTTGCAAATGGTCGCATGCGGTTGGACACATGGGGGAGAGAATCATTTTCGCAGTATCCTCAAAACCGTGTCTGTTTGACACAACTGCCGACAGGTACAGGGACATAAACACAAAAGAAATGCTGCTTGGAGACAAGTGTCTACGATAGTAGGATTGCCAGGTTAGTTTAGTAGTGAGCTTGTGCTAGATGTGGCTAGTTAGCGTTAGCTAGCTAGCTAACCTAGCCAATGAGGTGTGTGTGAAAGAAATAGTCAAATTATGCTAGTTACTACCCCTGATAACTTTACCAAATAATAATGTTTGAAAGAGTGAGAGTGTGTATGCTATATAAATAGTAATCGAAATAGTAGATACTACTGTACCCCTGATAACTTGGTCAGATAACCGTGTGTGTGTGTGTGTGTGTGTGTCTATGTGTACAGTAGGTGACATGTCCATGATAGCTATCTAATAACTATAGTTATGCTAGGTGATGGTTTGGCTTATCATGTTCATGTCTATGTAGAAGAAGACTGTAGGAGGAAGTGGAGAGGACTCAAGGACAGGTATCAGAGAGAGAGAAGGGCAGAGAAAGAGAAGAAGAGGTCTGGGTCAGCAGCTTCAGGCCAACAGCCTTGGCGCTTCTGCCACATTCTTTCTTTTCTGGATCCATTTATTGTGCCTCGGGCAACGAGTGGCAATTTTACAGCCAGACCCTCTACTGCGTCATCCACAAGTGTTGTCGCCACCGGTGCATCAAGACCCTCAACGTCATCTACAAATGCGACCATCACCTCCACCGGTGGAGTGAGACCCTCTACAACATCATCCACGAGTATGACCACTACCTGGTGCAGCTATGGAAGATGATGAAATGGAGGAAGCACCTCTGGATCTAGGACCACCTGAGATTATTATGAACCTCACGGAAGTGACCACTGAGGACCTCGTTGAGCAGGATGTGACGATGGAGAGAAACAGAGAGAGAATCGAAGAGGAACAATGTCACACCAGGTGTCATCAGAGGTACCAGCACACAGATCCACTCAACTCATTTCAGCAGAGGCTCTCCTCCAAGCCGTCGAGAGGGATGCAGCCTAACCTGATGCTCACAGGAAGGAGGATGAAGAGACCCTCTTTGCCATGAGCTTGGTGCCAACCCTGAGGAGGCTGCCTCAGCAAAGAGAAGCAAATGTATCAGCTGCTTTTCCAAGCCGAATTCAATGGTACTTTTTTTTTCTCTCCACATCACAGGTAGTGTCATAAGTGTGCGACAGTGAAGTAAAGTAGGTCATTTTTACAGTATAGTCATGTAGGTTAATTGGTATTTCAGATCAAAGTATTAATATGAGGCAAATGTATAGCTGTTGTTTCTGGGTTAGAAAATATCCTAAAACAGTTTGCTATCGAAATATCTGCCTGTTCATCTTTTCATCTTTTTTTTCTATTCATCTTTTGATCTGAAATACAAATTCCATGAGTAAACAGCAAGTATTACCAACTTTACCACACTATATTTATGCCACTAACTACACTATGCAAGCAGTATTTAGTTAACATAAATCTCACCTTTTATGGTGTCATATTATGTTAAGCTTGTATGTGTTGTTTTTCTCTTCCCTTTCAGAAATGGAGTCAATTTAGCCGACCAGCCCACAGGAAGGACAGGAAGAGGAGAGGAGCTGCCGGGGCCGACCAGCCCACAGGAAGGACAGGAAGAGGAGAGGAGTTGCTGGGGCCGACCAGCCCACAGGAAGGACAGGAAGAGAAGAGGAGTTGCCGGGGCCAACCAGCTCACAGGAAGGACAGGAAGAGGAGAGGAGTTGCCGGGGCCGACCAGCCCACAGGAAGGACAGGAAGAGGAGAGGAGTTGCCGGGGCCGACCAGCTCACAGGAAGGACAGGAAGAGGAGAGGAGTTGCCGGGGCCGACCAGCTCACAGGAAGGACAGGAAGAGGAAAGGAGTTGCCCGGGGCCGACCAGCCCACAGGAAGGACAGGAAGAGGAGAGGAGTTGCCGGGGCCAACCAGCTCACAGGAAGGACAGGAAGAGGAGAGGAGTTGCCGGGGCCGACCAGCTCACAGGAAGGACAGGAAGAGGAAAGGAGTTGCCCGGGGCCGACCAGCCCACAGGAAGGACAGGAAGAGGAGAGGAGTTGCCGGGGCCTACCAGCCCACAGGAAGGACAGGAAGAGGAGAGGAGTTGCCGGGGCCGACCAGCTCACAGGAAGGACAGGAAGAGGAGAGGAGTTGCCGGGGCCGACCAGCTAACAGGAAGGACAGGAAGAGGAGAGGAGTTGTCTGGTTGTTGTTTTGACCTCCCTCATTGTACCTTTCTTTTCACACACGTCAGTTCCGTTTAAATTCAGTCAATTCATAAAGTCATTTGTTAATAAAGTCTTAGGATTGCATTCATTATTAGTGTTGCATAGATTTCTGAATTGAAACTCATACGGAGTTTTCACAGATGCTCTTGGTCTCTTACGAGACTAAAGGTCGATATATTTCTTTCATTTAAAACCACTTGAAAACCAGGGTGTTGAAACTTTTTGTGAAGTTATGTTCCATCGACTGGTCGGTGACGTCCAGGGGCCATTTGTTTGTTTAGCTGTGTTATGGCTACATATTATTCCCTTTTTTTCAGAGACAGAGACACACACACACACACACACACCTCTTCGTACCTCAGATCTCCAGTGCCCTGCCCTCTCTCTCTTTATGGCCACACCTCTTCGTACCTCAGATCTCCAGTGCCCTGCCCTCTCTCTCTTTATGGCCACACCTCTTCGTACCTCAGATCTCCAGTGCCCTGCCCTCTCTCTCTTTATGGCCATGTCTGCAGTTCCCCTACTACGTCTAGGCTTTATGAGTAGTCCCTGTATCGGTCTGCAGTTGTGCCATGCCAGGTGTGTATAATACTGATGTTAATGGGAGAGGGAAGGGGTTAAGGTGTGGTCTTTACTCCCAAATTGAAAAATGCAGTTTTATGGACAAAGGTGGATGGTTCTTAAAATAACCTTTTGTGTTATGGGGCTCTTAAAAGAGCCGTTTCACACCACGGCATACTACCATGGGACTTCACCTGCTGGCAATGAGAAGTAGGTGGTCAGCTTTCTCCATCACATGGAGTGCCTGTCTGGGGGCGTTGTTGGCACATGCCCTGGTGACATCAGGAAGGTGACCATTTGGCGTGGCCATCTCCATCCGGAGCGGCTCCTGGGATGCCCTCCGCAGGTAGTTGTGGAGAACACACGTGGCCTTCACGCAGGTATCGACATTTGAGGGGCTGAGACCAAGCACTTTCCGATACATTCTCCACCGGGCTGCCAGAATCCCAAAGGTGCATTCAACAACTAACCTTGCCCTGGACAGTCGTTTGTTAAAGATCCTTACAGGCTTTGGCAATGGCAGCTGGCGTCCAGCGTAGGGCCTCATGAGGTTGGGTCTTAAAGGGAAGGCCTCATCGCCGACGAAGACGTGGGGAACAGATCCCAGGTCTCCAACCCCAGGGAGTGATGCAGGTGGTGGAATATCCAGGGTGCCATCCTGAAGTGCCTGGCCAAAGGCAGTCTCGGAAGGTCACGCCATCACTTCCCTTACCGTAAGCACTAACATCGACAACACGGAAACAGTAGAAGGCATCTACTACAGCCAAGAGTACAACTGAATATCTACCCTTGTAGTTGTAGAATTGCGAACCTGAGCACGGTGGAGCCTGGATTACTACATGTCTCCCAGCAATGGAGCCAAGACAGTTGGAGAAATTCCACCCTCTCCAGGAACTCGGCAGCGATGGCCCTCCAGTCTTCCTCCTTGGGGACAGGCATGTATTCACCAACCAACTTTAATTCCACCCACATATTATGTCTCCTCATATAGCTACCTCATTACTGTTTATTATGCTTTACTAATTATATTGTAATACTCATCAACCATAATTAACAATGCCTTGAAACAGTACAATTCAGTCTATGACTATATCAATAAACTGTAGTCCAGGCCAACTCTACTCTTTGAAATAATTTTTGTCTCCATAGGAGATCCCCTTTACGTTCCAGGTAGTACCCCTTTTGCTTCCAAGTAGAACCCTATTGGGTTCCATGTATTAAGTATTATACCTGGAACCAAAAATAGTTATCCTATGGGGAAAGCAGAAGGACACTTTTGGAAACTTTTTCTCTAAGAGTGTATGTGAGTCCAATAAGAATGTAATGAATAACTGTAACTGTCTAGAACAACAATTGGTCTTGGAGAAGACTAGCCTAGCTTCATCAGGGCAGAAGGCGCCTTTCTTTTCATTTGGTAACATTGCATAATTAAAAAAGGATTATAAACCAACTTTGGGAAAAGTTATAGTCCCAATGAACATTCTGTAAAAGTACATCTGATGTCAAATAGGGACTATTAACTAGAGCCCTTTAGCTAACTAGGCTGCACATAGAAACAATATCAAATGTCAATCAATTATGGTATCAAATTCTTTAAAAATTTACTAGAATGTAGCTTACCGGAGACAAATCGCCAGGCGTTCAGCTGTGCCGATGGACTCCGGGTAGTTGTTATCCATCCGGGTGATCCTGGCTCCAACCATCTGGAGCAGGTGATCGAACTGGCTTCGATCCAGGCGAAAGTAACTTCGGAATTCCTCTCCAAACAGTCGAAGCTCTTGAATTACGCTTCGAACACACCGACTGTGTCGTTGCGTTTCGATACACCAGAAGTACATTGCATTGCGTTGCATCAGGCAGTTGCAGTGCGTTCTGTGTAAATCGAATGTATGCACCAAATTGTATGCGTAGACTTGACAGAAAGTAGCAAAATATGAATGTAGATTTTTTTTTGCACACATATTCAGTAAAAATGTGCGATTACGTAAAAAGTGTGAATGCATAATTTCTTCACATTGTTTTAATAATTTATTTGCCAAGTATATTATTTATTCGATGACATCCACACATTAACTGTGAGAGCCTATAATATAATTTCCCTCCAAAATGCAGTTTTGGAGCGAAATGCAATAATAAATAGTCAAGATAGCAGAGTAGGCTCTTTCAACAATGAGACCAACGTTGAGGAAGGTGGTCTTGATCGCGCTGTTGGACCGGGACCAGCCCCGTCGAAAGCGCAGGTCTGTGTGGGTCCAGAGATGGTTAAAGTCCCGAAAGCAGGTAGGGGAGTTCCACCGTCTATAAGGCTAAAGCAACCGACTGTAGACGAAAGACGCGGAGTGAAGTCGGGGAGGGTTCAGCTGCAACAACTGAAAAGTCGGACAGTAAAATAGTTTTCCAACAGCAAGGCGCAGATCAGCATGGCTGTTTCCATTATAAACGTTTTTATTTATAATGTTGAAATAGAATGTCTCCAACCCCCATATCACAAATCGAAATCATATGTATGTACATTGTAGGCCTACAATGAATTGAGAGAGCCTCAAAAATAATTATTTTGTATATACCCACTGTTTGGCATGAATAGCGGCAAAGTTGCCTGTTTTAGTCATGGCTTTGGTCACGTTTGCTGTGGGTCAAACAAAAACACCCCAATGATTGGTTGATAATGGAGGCGATGGCTGTAGGATGAGGTTGGTGAAGAGTAACTGCAGAAACTTGCGGTCAAAACTTGTTATCCCTACAATGCAATAAGGCGGTGACCGACTTGACAAAAGTGATCAGCTCGAACGCGCCCATTCTCTATACCGACATGTGTCCTCTTGAAAAACCGGAGCGTTTGAAAATTGCGGATGGGGCAACGCGGATGTCTAGAGACTTTAAAAAAAATCTCTCAGAGTGAAAGATTATACTGTATTACGTAATCAACCTTTTGACATAACTTGACTAAACTTTAAAGTAGGCCAATCAATATTCTGTAGGGTGTAGACTTATTTGTAGCCTAAAGAAGAAGAAAACATAGGCCTGTTTTAATTATTCTTATGTCAAAACATAATTTCATTAGATTTATTTGACCTTATTTTTGTATATTTCAGGTAAAATCGATGCATGCTTATGTGAAGCAGCTAGTGAAGATGTCTCCCTGGTAACTTCATTGTTACCCTGTTGACCCTCTCTATTCCTGCTGTCCATGGTGAGAAAGTCCTGGTGTTTCCTCAAGACGGCAGCCACTGGGTCAACATGAAGGTCATTATTGAAGCGCTGCATTCAAGAGGTCACAGTGTGTCAGTAGTACGGCCATCAGATAGCTGGTACATCAAAGAAACATCCTCTCACTACAGTTCAATCACAATTGATATTCCAGGCGGAGCTGATGAGGAATTATTTAGCTCATTTGTGTCAAGACTAATACAGATAAAGAGGGAGGGAAACTCTCAGCATATCGGACTGTTAGCTAATAGGCCTATTGGCCAATTTCTTGGGCCACTATACCTATTTTGCCAATTGGCCTGGCCCCTTTTACTCAACGAAGTCCTGCTTATCCATCACGACTGGACTACCGACGTTATCTGCTCAAGGTTTTATTTTCCAACAGGTCCACTGAATGCCCATCTGCTAGCTTGCTAGCCGTGGCCCGCTAGCTGTCTTGAGCATATTGGACTGTTAGCTGAATAGATCCATTGGCCAATTTCTTGGGCCACTATACCTATTTTGCCAATTGAACTTGGACCCCTCTGCGACTCGGGCGAAACCTACTAATCCATCACGACTGGTCTATCAACGTCACCGCACGAGACTAAAACAGACTTTCCTCCGTCGCAACGTCCCTCTAAGGCCCTTCTGCTAGTTTGCTAGCCCCGGCCTGCTAGCTGTCTGAATCGCCGTGTCTCCAGCCAGCCCAACCACTCACTGGACCCCTATGATCACTCGGCTATACATGCCTCTCCCTAATATCAATATGCCTTGTCCATTACTGTCCTGGTTAGTGATTGTCTTATTTCACTGTAGAGCCTCTAGCCCTGCTCAATATGCCTTAACCAACCATTTAGTTCCACCTCCCACATATGCAGTGATATCACCTGATTTAAACGTCTCTAGACACAATATCTCTCCCATCATTACTCAATGCCTAGGTTTACCTCCAATGTACTCACATCCTACCATACCTTTGTCTGTACATTATGCCTTGAATCTATTCTATTGCGCCCAGAAACCTGCTCCTTTTACTCTCTGTTCCAAACGTACTAGACGACCAGTTCTTATAGCCTTTAGCTGTACCCTTATCCTCCTCCTCCTCTGTTCCTCTGGTGATGTAAGAGGTTAATCCAGGCCCTGCAGTGCCTAGCTCCACTCCGATTCCCCAGGTGCTCTCATTTGTTGACTTCTGTAATCGTAAAAGCCTTGGTTTCATGCACGTTAACATTAGAAGCCTCCTCCCTAAGTTTGTTTTATTCACTGCTTTAACACACTCTGCCAACCCAGAGGTCCTAGCCGTGTCTGAATCATGGCTTAGGAAGACCACCAAAGACCCTGAAATTTCCATCCCTAACTATAACATTTTCCAACAAGATAGAACTGCCAAAGGGGGCGGTGTTGCAATCTACTGCAGAGATAGCCTGCAGAGTTCTGTCTTACTACCCAAACAATTCGAGCTTCTACTTTTAAAAATCCACCTTTCCAGAAACAAGTCTCTCACTGTTGCCACTTGCTATAGACCACCCTCTGCCCCCAGCTGTGCCCTGAACACCATATGTGAATTGATTGCCCCCCATCTATCTTTAGAGTTTGTGCTGCTAGGTGACCTAAACTGGGACATACTTACCACCCCGGCCATCCTACAATCTAAGCTTGATGCCCTCAATCTCACACAAATGATCAATGAACCCACCAGGTACAACACCAAATCCGTAAACACAGGCACCCTCATAGATATCATCCTAACCAACTTGTACCTCAAATACACCTCTGCTGTTTTCAACCAATCTCAGCAATCACTGCCTCATTGCCTGCATCCGTAATGGGTCTGCAGTCAAACGACCACCCCTCATCACTGTCAAATGCTCCTTAAAACACTTCAGTGAGCAGGCCTTTCTAATCGACCTGGCCCGGGTTTCCTGGAAGGATATTGACCTCATCCTGTCAGTAGAAGATTCCTGGCTATTCTTTAAAAGTGCCTTCCTCACCATCTTAAATAAGCATGCCCCGTTCAAAAAATGTAGAACCAGGAACAGATATAGATAGCCCTTGGTTCTCTCCAGACCTGACTGCCCTTGACCAGCAAAAAAACACCCTGTGGCGTTCTGCATTAGCATCGAATAGCCCCCGTGATATGCAACTTTTTAGGGAAGTTAGGAACCAATATACACAGGCAGTTAGGAAAGCTAAGGCTAGCTTTTTCAAGCAGAAATTTGCATCCTGTAGCACAAACTCAAAAAAGTTCTGGGACACTGTAAAGTCCATGGAGAATAAAAGCACCTCCTCCCAGCTGCCCACTGCACTGAGGCTAGGAAACACTGTCACCACTGATAAATCCACTATAATTGAGAATTTCAACAAGCATTTTTTTATGGCTGGCCATGCTTTCCACCTGGCTACCCCTACTCCGGTCAACAGCCCTGTACCCCCCACAGCAACTCGCCCAAGCCTCCCCATTTCTCCTTCACCCAAGTCCAGATAGCTGATGTTCTGAAAGAGGTGCCAAATCTGGACCCCTACAAATCAGCCGGGCTAGACAATCTGGACCCTCTCTTTATAAAATTACCTGCCGAAATTATTGCAACCCCTATTACTACTAACCTGTTCAAACTCTTTCTTTCGTATCGTCTGAGATTCCCAAAGATTGGAAAGCTGCCGCGGTCATCCCTCTCTTCAAAGGGGGAGACACTCTAGAACCAAACTGCTACAGACCTATATCTATCCTACCCTGCCTTTCTAAGTTCTTTCGAAAGCGAAGTTAACAAACAGATTACCGACCATTTCGAATCCCACCGTACCTTCTCCGCTATGCAATCTGGTTTCATAGCTGGTCATGGGTGCACCTCAGCCACGCTCAAGGTCCTAAACGATATCATAACCGCCATCGATAAGAGACATTACTGTGCAGCTGTATTCATTGACCTGGCCAAGGCTTTCGACTCTGTCAATCACCACATTCTTATCGGCAGACTCAACAGCCTTGGTTTCTCAAATGATTACCTCGCCTGGTTCACCAACTACTTCTCTGATAGAGTTCAGTGTGTCAAATCGGAGGGCCTGTTGTCCGGACCTCTGGCAGTCTCTATGGGGGTGCCACAGGGTTCAATTCTCGGGCCGACTCTCTTCTCTGTATACATCAATGATGTCGCTCTTGCTGCTGGTGATTCTCTGATCCACCTCTACGCAGACGACACCTCTACGCCTACCGATCCTCGACTTCGGCGATGTCATTTACAAACTAGCCTCCAACATTCTACGCAACAAATTGGATGCAGTCTCTCACAGTGCCATCCGTTTTGTCACCAAAGCCCCATATACTACCCACCACTGCGACCTGTGCACTCTCGTTGGCTGGCCCTCGCTTTATACTCGTCGCCAAACCCACTGACTCCAGGTCATGTACAAGTCTCTGCTAGGTAAAGCCCCGGCGTATCTCAGCTCACTGGTCACCATAGCAGCACGCACCCGTAGCACATGCTCCAGCAGGTATATCTCACTGGTCACCCCCAAAGCCAATTCTTACTTTGGCCGCCTTTCCTTCCAGTTCTCTGCTGCCAATGACTGGAACGAACTTCAAAAATCACTGAAGCTGGAGACTCATATTTCCCTCACTAGCTTTAAGCACCAGCTGTCAGAGCAGCTCACAGATCACTGCACCTGTACATAGCCCATCTGTAAATAGCCCATCCCCATACTGTATTTATTTATCTTGCACATTCATCTTCCACACATCTACCATTCCAGTGTTTAATTGCTATATTGTAATTACTTCGCCACCATGGCCTATTTATTGCCTTACCTCCCTTATCCTACCTCATTTGCACGTGCTGTATATAGACTTTTTCCACTGTATTATTGACTGTATGTTTGTTAATTCCATGTGTTGTTGTATGTGTCGAATTGCTTTGCTTTATCTTGGCCAGGTCGTAGTTGTAAATGAGAACTCAACTAGCTTACCTGGTTAAATAAAGGTGAAATACAATCAAATAAAATACAAATTTCATTGAGAAAGAAAAAATGTAAATACATTATTTACTTGCAAGAGAGATTGATGCCACTTGTTAGCATAATGGATAGTTGCCTACTTGACAGTGATGGATAATAGCGGTGTTTTATTACATTATGTTCTGCAGCCAAAAACATTTCATATGTATTATATTTCATCATGTAAATGATGGCATAACTTCTGTTTTGATAGTAATAGTCATAATATTGTATTCTGCATGTGTTACAGAACTGTACAAAAGCCTGAGCTTTTTTCATTAAATAAATAATTTATGTTATAACAAATGCATTGTACAGACAGACCAGTTGTTACATTTTAATTTGTCCCTGGTTAAACCTAATATCCAGTGTTAAACATGAGACGACACATAACACGACTCCTTTTCAACAGTGCTACATGTACATATTTTGCTTAGTATGAGAGATATCCATTTTCTCTGAATAATGTCAACTACTGTATGTAGTTTAGCTGGGCCTGGGTTTGAGCCTGGAAGTCAGTGGTCTGGGAGTGATGGGATGGGCCTCACAACAGAATGAGAAGGCCAATCCAAGAGAGGTACACCTCCCAGCCAGGGTAAAGACCAGTCCTTTAGTATATACCTGCAGATGGCCAGAACAGGAAACCATAGGAAGTGAAGTGCAGCGTAGCCCAGCCCAGCTGCAGAATGGGCGTCAGATACAGTACCAGACACAATTTTGGATACACCTACTCATTCAAGTTTTTTAAAGTTTTTAAAAACTATTTTCTACATTGTAGAATAATAGCAAAGACATCAAAACTATGAAATAACAGATAGGGAATCATGTAGTAACCAAAAAGTGTTAAACAAATCAAAATATATTCTTCAAAGTAGCCACCCTTTGCCTTGATGACAGCTTTGCACACTCTTGGCATTCTCTCAATCAGCTTCACCTGAAATGCTTTTCCAACAGTCTTTAAGGAGTTCCCACATATGCTAAGCACTTTTTAGCTGCTTTTGCTTCACTCTACGGTCCAACTCATCCCAAACCATCTCAATTGGGTTGAGGTCGGGTGATTGTGGAGGCCAGGCCATCTGATGCAGCACTCCATCACTCTCCTTGGTCAAATAGTTTTGAAATCTTCACTATTATTTTACAATGTAGAAAATATTAAAAATGAAGAAAAACCATGGAATGAGTAGGTGTGTCCAAACTTTTTACCGGTACTGTACATTCTATTTGACCTAGAACTGGGTCTGAAATTAGTCAAAATGTCTTAAGTAGAAAATATACATGAGGTACTGACATCATGAAGCAACCAATTAAAACTGGCTCAACCAGTTAGTATAAAATTGCCTGTATGACTGTATAAACGTATATTTCATTGAAGGCAGGTCCATGACATGACAGTGTGTAAGTGGATCCCCACTGTTGCTGGGCCAAATGCGGTTGATGATAATGAAAGAAAAGCCTGCACATGGTATACACGTATGTTCATGGTATACACCTATGTTCATGGTTTACACGTATGTTGCTCTCATATACATTCCATGGGTGCCGCATGCAACCGTTTGTGGGCATTTCTGTCATTAGTTTCATGAAATGCACTCACTCTCTGAGTGATGGGGTCATTGAAAATGCAAAAGGTAAATCCCAAAAATGGTAAAAGAACTCCCCCCCCAAAAATATCCTTATTTACAAATAGAAAGAGTACTTTCAAACGAAGCTGTCAATTCAGGTAATTTACAAAGTCTCTATACAAGGCATGGGCTATGGCAAGGGCCTCAGAGCCATCAGAACCATCTGAGAGCTGCCTCAGCGGGCAGGCCAGCCAGGTGAGAGGATGGGTGGGGTGGAGGAGCCTGTCCTCTCACGTTGTCCTGGTTCTCAGAGAGCTCATCCTGAGCACGGTGAGCTCTGCTACGTCTGCATCCTGCATCTCAGACTCCTGCTGGCAGCTCTCTCTGATCACATACACTATGAGTCCCACACAGATGATTATGAGAAGAAATATACCTATAACCTGATATATTAGGGGGCAGAAATAAAGATTGAATAAGGTGAATAACATCCTAAATGTGACTGCAATGCATAGACTAGACATCTTTGTCATTGATAACCCACAACTCCGTCACTCCACATAGGTAGAGTGATTTGTAACAGGTAAGAGCTGTGCAGTAACATAAGGAGCTAGGGGCCATATGTATCAAGTGTTTCCAAGTAGGAGTACTGACTTAGGATCAGTTTAGCCTTTTAGATCATAATGAATAAGATTACATGGACGGGGGAACCTGATTCAAGATCAGCTCTCCCTCTCTGAATCGTTTGATTCACATGGCCACTAGCTCCTCATTCCACCTCATATAATGAAATATATGCATGTAACAATGTAGTATGCATGTGATATGCATGAAATGAGACTCACCTGAGACACAACAAATAGCTGCTGCGAGCGGAGCATTAGTTCTTGCGGTGTGACATCTCCCTCACTAGTTGGCTCACACCATTTCTGTGGTGCTGCTTTATCAACTATGACAAATCTGCCCTTCCAGTCTGTCATTGCACAAGCAAAGTACTGGCCATCGAGGAACAACAAGATCAGCCAGACGATTGCAGGAACAAAACTGGAAAAAGACACAGTCTTCTGGCACCATGTATCGCACCTGCATCCTTGAATGATCAGCATCAACGTGAAGGCCATGACAGCAGGAATGATGAAGAAGGCAGATGAAAACACTCCGTTCCATTTAGGATTGCAAGGACACTCAAACTCCAGCTCCACCAGCTTCTCTAGTCCCATGAGGATAAATCCAAAAGCCACATTTGAGACCAGAGGACTGTTGCTAAGTTCATTTTTCAGTCTGGTAAGCCATTGTTGTCTACTATCCATACTAAATATACCAAAAAATGAGAGTAGTAGAGGTAAAAATCCCAACAGAGGGTGTACCGTTGTGAACACATTGGCAACAGTTAAGTGATGCGTGATTAACAGTTCTAGGGGTAAGTTTTTCCCTAGGGCAAAATGCCCCACTTCCACTCTCATTGGTTTTGAACAAAGGAGGGTGTGTCATCAGCTCTGACCTTTCCCTAGCTGATTGGCTGGTGGGGAGTTTCAGATGGGGTTACATTTTAAACGTACTCTTCCACAGATAAATTAGAGGGTGGAGAGTAAAGTGGAGGGAAGTCCAGTTTGTTCTGCTATTGGGTGAGAAGACCAGCCATTTACAATACTTCTTCTAGCACACAAATACTCACAGTGCAATGGCCGGTGGATACTGTAGTGCGGCAGCAGTTGACAGCAACTTTGGAATCAATTTCTCAGATACATTTGGCCACAGAATCATATTGTGGACAGTACTACTTAAAAAAGTGTCCCTCAAATAGATATTACATGTGTACTGTATACACTGACTGAATGGGTTGCCATAGTCTGGCCTTTCATTTATCATAGTGTGTTTTCCACTTGTTTACAAAAAAAATCATTTATATATACCCATTCAGTATATTGATTTCCCCACTGCTAATGTTCACACAACACAATATACCCAGTATGATTCAGTTGAATTCTGGCTTCTATAATGAACCACCAGATGTCGCCTATGTAACACCACTGCACAGCTCTGGAATACAGGGATTAATGGGAGGCCATGTTAGTTAGGGTCAGTCTGATTGATACACAGTCCAGTCCAGTACAAGTAACCAGGGTTCACTGTGTCCTGGGTTATGTCTTCTGGTGAAAAGAGCTGATATGTGTGGTTCATGGCAGGGTTGTTACCACCCAGTGACCTGTTTCCTATGTATTTACAGTATTATGATGGGGCATGGCATTTGGGAAGATTAAACCACAGCCTATAATTACTTACCCTCAGGCATGATTTACCTGAATTCCTTGCAATTATAGCAATTATCCGTGTCTCTATAATTGTAATTGGTCAAGAGGTCTACTTAGAGATAAACCACCTAAAGTGGCCACTTTCTTTCTCTGTGTGCGTGTTTGCGCGCTCGCGTTGGTGGTTGCTCGCGTTTGTGAATATGCGTCTTGCGATCAAGCTTTCCTGCGCCACATTTCGATGCTAAAATTCCATATATCCATAGACCGTCTGTCAATAAAAACGATTGACTCAATAAATGTGCAAAGGTAATCAAATTGATATAGGCAATAATTCGCATGTTCAGAATGACTGTTTGTAAAATGTACACTGTTATTTTGGGCTCTGAAGTGCCTCGTTCTATGATCACCAATGCGCATTGGTCTGCGCATCTCTGATCCTTCGGAACTACAACCGTGGACGCTCGCACTGACATCGAAAGACCTCCTCCGCAATCCGACGAAGGAGGCTCCGTTTATGGCCCTACTACATCGGCATCCCTGACGGAGCTATCGGCCTGTCCTGGACCATTCCTTGCTGCCTTCATTTCGTTATTTTCAGGAGGACTTTACCTTTATAGCCTTCGTAGATCATTCTAAAGAACTCCGCATCCCCTCTGCTATGCACTTTTAGACCAGATCTATAATTCCCGCGATCAATATCTCATCTCCCACAATCGCCTTGTCTCGTCCCTGCCTCGTCCTCTCATCGAACCCCAAGAATGCAGCCCAATGCTGTAATGTTGGCTGTGGTCCTTTTTGGAAACTTGGTGCTGCATTACGTCTCGGCTCAAAACGGTAAGAATGAAGATGTGACCATACCCGAGACTGTACACAATCGCAGTCAGACACAGTGTTTTGCTAATTGTTCCAATTAGGAGCCTACTGTGACTCGAGAACATGTATTTTATAACGATTTGAGGAAGGGGGCGTCTGTCATTTTACATAATGTCAAATATGAGGGGCATGGGCGCCCTTACGCATCGCAATAAAGTGTTTATTTAGAACACATTTGTTTACATAACTCTGTTCACATTATTTAGGGTGTTCATATTTTTTTAGACCATTTCCCTACGCACACGATTCTCACTTGTACATATTAAGGACATGGATTGAAACGAGATAAATATGCTATTGAAAACCAGAGCATAATATGTTACTGCAAACCAGAGCATCGTTGTGTTTGCTTGGTGTTTCCTAATACAAGCTCTATTAGCTATTTCGTTCTGTTTGGAGTTAGTATTGTATTATTATTATTTGATGGATACATTGGAATTCCTTAGTCTCCAGGAATGATTTGTCTTCATTGATAAATAGGTTGCTGAATGCACAGATTGTTGACACTCTTTGATCGTAGCATATTTAGTGTTTGGGATGTAAGTATTGTTATGTTGTGAAGAAGAGCAGCGTAATGCATTCCTAGCGTAATGGAGATAGATGACTGTTGAAGAACCTGCCAAACAGTCTGCACGACTCAGGACTGTTAAGCCCATAGTCTCTCTCTGGCTAAAACACAACAAACAAATCATCGGGCTTTCATATTAAAGAGGTCAACGTTCCACTGGTATGTGTGTGTGTGTGTGTGTGTGTGTGTGTGTGTGTGTCACTTCTACATCTCATGTGAATTAATAGGCAACCATTGTCATTGATATCATTTTTAGTGACTGTTGATATTTGGAAAGGTCATTACTCATTTTCTGCCCTCAAAATACAATCTGCCTTATTGTAAACAGCATCTTTTGTTTCCTGGAAATATTTAGACCCATTGGTTTCCCTCTGTGTGTCAGTGGAGTTGAGATTCTATTACATAATTGAGGCTTCTGAATCCCACTGCTGGCTCAAAGCAGAGTGTTGATAACCTCAAAACATATACACAAGTTCCAACAAAACACATTTACACTATCTGTGTGTAGCCTACATGTTTGAAGGTTATAATATCTTGTCCCGCAATATGTTGATTTCAATTGTCTCTCCATGGGCCATCAAAGTTTATGTCTTTCAGTCTTTGATGAACACACAGTCACAAGGGGCAGGATTGAGGGAGGCATCATTTGCTTGACATGAAGGATGTCTGAGCCTCCTTATCATTGCGTGCGAAAGAGTTGCCTTCCCTGACATGCCCCTGATGGATGGCCAATCCCAGTGAATCACTTCTGCCACCCAGAGAGGGCACACCAATCAGACGCAGCCTCTACACAAACACATGTTCTCAGAGCTGAGCTACTACTAGCTATTGGTATATTTTATGACAATAATTGTTTCAATGATGAAACTTGCAATTTTGGATCGTGTTATAGGCCTATAGAAAGCTAATAAAATCCACTAGTCTATTCCTGCAAGCACTGAATTTGTGTGATAACTACTTTGTTGAGGGAAAATCTACTTGATACTTATTATTATATTATTATACGATTGTGCTATGTTGTTGTTGTTTCACCTAATTATTTTAAGATGAAGGCACAAATGTAAGTCGCTCTGGATAAGTGCGTCTGCTAAAGTACTGTTAGCACTGTGAATATAGAAAGATTGTAATATGAAATTGTACAGCAATAGTTGGACTTGTAACCGGAAGGTTGCAAGATCAAATCCCCAAGCTGACAAGATACAAATCTGTCATTCTGCCCCAGAACATGGCAGTTAAACCACTGTTCCTAGGCCATCATTGAAAATAAGAATTTGTTCTTAACTGACTTGCCTAATAAATAGTCACTAAAAGCAGACTAGAGAAATCCATCATTGGCTCTACTATTCTCACTACCAGGGTTGGTGTCAATTCCATTTAAATTCAGTCAATTTAGGAAGTAAACTGAAATTCCAAATCTAATTTTAATTATATTTTATGCTTCTCTATCTATCTTTTATGCTTCTCTATCCAAATCTAATTTTAATTCTATTTTATGCTTCTCTATGAGAAAAAGATTTGAATTTCAGTTTGAATCTTGAATTTACTTTGTTGAAATGGAATTGACACCAACCCTGCTTACTACTAGTGTACAATGAGTGTACCAAACATTAGGAATGTCTTCATAATATTGAGTTGCACCCCCTTTTGCCCTCAGAACAGCCTCAATTCGTTGGGGTATGGACTCTACAAGGTTTTACATTTTTCCACAGGGATGCTGGCCCATGTTGACACCAATTCTTCCCACAGTTGTGTCAAATTGGCTGGATGTCCTTTGGGTGGTGGACACACAGGAAATTATTGAGCGTGAAAATCCCAGTAGCGTTGCAGTTATTGGACACTCAAACCGGTGCACCTGGAACCTAATACCATACCCTGTTCAAAGGCACTTAAATATTTTGTCTTGCCCATTCACCCTCTGAATGGCACACAGACAATCCATGTCTCAAATGTCTCAAAGCTTAAAAATCCTTATTTAATCTGTCTCCGCCCCTTCATCTACACTGATTGAAGTGTATATAACAAGTAACATCAATAAGGGATCATAGGTTTCACCTGGATTCACCTGGCCAGTCTGTCATGGAAAGAGCAGGTGTTCCTAATGTTTTGTACACTCAGTTGCCACTCAGTCCACTTGATCTGGTGGATGAATTATATGTGTATGAGGACACGCTTTGATGGTCCCCATCCACAAAGTCAGATCTACGGCCTCTATTGTTTGGTAAAGCCCAAGTGAAGGCATTCCAGTCTTTTCCCAGTGTTAGTGCCCTCTCCCTGGGTCCCATAGCGACACACAGGGCTCCCTCCACCATGGGCTCTGCTGCTCTGCTGAGACTCCCGGGGGGCTGTGGAAGACAGACTGGTGCTACCTTGTCACTCTGTGTCTGTCTGAGCCTCACTGTAACTGGTGAAGACTGATACAACTCCTTTCTTTATTAGCCTACTGATTTATTACTGTTTATTAAAGTGATGTTGGGGCTTTAGACACTAGTGAGATACAGTTCTGTACCTAGATACTGTAAAACACATTTATGAGGCTGTTATATAAACACAGTAATCATATTTTAATGGATGTTATACTGATGCTATTTGGTCGCACAAATATGGGTATACCCTCCAAACAAATTAATTCATATTTCACAGTCTGGATTTAGTGTGTGATGTAACGTGGCAGGTTTCACTATGTCACGTTTGATTTCCTCAGCAATATTTCAGATTCGGGGCAATGGCGTGTAAAGAAGTGTAATTATAAGGGCACGGCATTTAATCACAGTACAGTATGTGTGAAGCAGAGGAGGGAGCTGAGCTGAAGCCATTATACCTCTATATGCTTGGGGAGCCTGACCAACCATAGATGGCTGAGATTCAGCAACAGATACCTGGAGGACTGTAAATAGCATTGGGCCATTCTGCCACCAGTCGCTATTTATAGAGGGGAGACACAGCACCCTGAGCACAGAGAACTGTGGCTTTAATATCCTTTTGCGAAAGTGAGTCCATTAACTCTTAATGGATAGCAGCATCCCTGTGCACAGCTGATTGGCTCTCTGAAGACTCACTAGATGCATGTGAACCATTTAAGCTCTTAACGGGCCTCGTTCTTTTATGCATGACGAATATGAAGAGGGGTTCTCTCCTGTCCCTAACCTGAAGATGCTGCTTATGGATAATCTCCCCCTAATGAACAATTGAACAGCCACAACAGCCGTAATCAAGTTCAGGACATTTATGTGTATAATATCTTATTTTTGAGTTGACATAGAATACAGACCACAATGTGAATTCCTGATGTGAGTTACCAATAGAATCATGAACCAAGTCAAGCATCAACTCAATGCTGCTCTAAATGCATCTGTTATTTTTCCACAAGATAGAGCTACGACCTCTCATTATTTCTTCATGTAGCACAGTATTAGTAGGTTTGTGTGGCTCAAAGCCACAGACAGACAGTCTATCGACACAGTCCCAGTTTCTATCACTAAACACGTTTCATGATCAAATCCCCTGAATCAGGGCCAGGCAACATTATAAAAATAAATACAAAATGGCATCTCTCTTACAATTAATAAGGGATTCAATCAATGTAAATGCAAGGTACAGAGTAGCTTGGTAATTGTGAGGTAATTAATTGTAAGTCCATGCTGTATCACTGCCCATGTTCTGAGTAGCAGAGGACACATCTGTGAGACCGGAAAATGTGCTGTGGGACGTAAGCCAGTTCTTCCACTGAGTCACACTAGCCCACTGTGAAACATGATACATACTGCACCGATGGCAACAGCATCAGGCACCCCACAGCCTCCAACACAGTACACACCAGACATACTGCAGCTACTGAGGATGACACCCAAATGGAAGACGCTAGAGGGGATTCTAAACAAAATGGAGACTTAATGTTGATATGTGGTTGTGTGGAATATTCGTTCTGGGAGATTTGTTTGTGCTTACAATATGTGCTGTCACAGTGTGTCCAGTGAAGAAAACACCTAATTTGATAGTCATTGTCACAAACTGTTATGGTGACATGGATGAGTGTCAACTAGTCCTGTGGCATATGGTATCCTAACCATGCTAGCTTTGCACAGTGACAGAGGGCCTGGGTTGTCTGTCATCTTGACCTATGAAAAGGTTAATCGGGGAGCAATGTTTGCTGGTTGAGGGGGATAAGCCCATTTCAACCGGGGATGGGGGGGTGGGGGGATTTAACTCTCATGAAAGCTGTGGCTCCCCTCTATGATCTGAATGGCTGTCCCTGAGTAGTTACAGTAAGATGGCAGAGGTCACCTCCTCCCTCTCATCTCAGCTGCTGTTGCTAACTGCCATTTATCCACAACACCACTCTAATGCATGCAGGCATCAAGGTTTATTGTTGATTTGTTCAAACAAATGAGGAAATCTATAGCCACCCACCCATCGATGTGTTAAGAGCAGTTCAGAAACAGATACATCATTCTTCAACCCACAGCAGTGACTTATTTACAACTGTCAGAGCAGGAGGCTTTGTGAAACCTTGGGCAATCGGCCATGTGTAACACCTCTTAACCAGATGCTGGAAGCCAGCTTAGTTGGCACTCCTACAAAAGTCAGATATACTGGCTAAGACAATGGAGCATCACACCACAGTACACTGATACTACAGCTACAGTGCCTTGCAAAAGTATTCACCCCCCTTTGCGTTTGTCCTATTTTGTTGCATTACAACCTGTAATTTAAATGTATTTTTAATTGGATTCCATGTGATTTTGAAATTGGTGAAGTGAAATGAAAAAAATAACTTGTTTCTAAAAAATTAAAAAATCATGGAAAAGTGGTGTGTGCATATGTATTCACCCCCTTTGCTATGAAGCCCCGAAATCTGGTGCAACAAATTACCTTCAAAAGTCACATAATTAGTTAAATAAAGTCAACCTGTGTGCAATCTAAGTGTCACATGATCTGTCACATTATCTCAGAATATATACACACACCTGTTCTGAAAGGCCCCAGAAACTGCAACACCACCAAGCAAGCGGCACCATGAAGACCAAGGAGCTCTCCAAACAGGTCAGGGACATAGTTGTGGAGAAGTACAGATCAGGGTTGGATTATATATATCCTATTTCGCAACAAAGCATCCTTCACTCATGCTGCCAAACATACCCTTGTAAAACTGACCATCCTACCAATCCTCGACTTTGGCGATGTCATTTACAAAATAGCCTCCAATACCCTACTCAACAAATTGGATGCAGTCTATCACAGTGCAATCCGTTTTGTCACCAAAGCCCCATATACTACCCACCATATACTACCCACTGTAGCACACGCTCCAGCAGGTATATCTCTCTAGTCACCCCCAAAAGCAATTCTTTCTTTGGCCGCCTCTCCTTCCAGTTCTCTGCTGCCAATGACTGGAACGAACTACAAAAATCTCTGAAACTGGAAACACTTATCTCCCTCACTAGCTTTAAGCACCAACTGTCAGAGCAGCTTACAGATTACTGCACCTGTACATAGCCCACCTATAATTTAGCCCAAACAACTACCTCTTTCCCAACTGTATTTAATTAATTAATTAATTTTGCTCCTTTGCACCCCATTATTTTTATTTCTACTTTGCACATTCTTCCATTGCAAAACTACCATTCCATTGTTTTACTTGCTATATTGTATTTACTTTGCCACCATGGCCTTTTTTTGCCTTTACCTCCCTTCTCACCTCATTTGCTCACATTGTATATAGACTTGTTTATACTGTATTATTGACTGTATGTTTGTTTTACTCCATGTGTAACTCTGTGTCGTTGTATGTGTCGAACTGCTTTGCTTTACCTTGGCTAGGTCGCAATTGTAAATGAGAACTTGTTCTCAACTTGCCTACCTGGTTAAATAAAGGTGAAATAAAAAAATATAAAAATAGATCCAAAACTTTGAACATCACACGGAGCACCATTAAATCCATTATAGAATAAAATGGAAAGAATATGGCACCACAACAAACCTGCCAAGAGAGGGCCGCCCACCAAAACTCACAGACTAGGCATGGAGCTTTTTGGCCATCAAGGAAAACGCTATGTCTGGCGCAAACCCAACACCTCTCATCACCCCGAGAATACCATCCCCACAGTGAAGCATGGTGGTGGCAGCATCATGCTGTGGGGATGTTTTTCATTGGCAGGGACTGGGAAACTGGTCAGAATTGAAGGAACGATGGATGGCGCTAAATACAGGGAAATTCTTGAGGGAAACCTGTTTCAGTCTTCCAGAGATTTGAGACTGGGACAGAGGTTCACCTTCCAGCAAGACAATGACCCTAAGCATACTGCTAAAGCAACAGTCGAGTGGTTTAAGGGGAAACATTTAAATGTCTTGGAATGGCCTAGTCAAAGCCCAGACCTCAATCCAACTGAGAATCTGTGGTATGTCTTAAAGATTGCTGTACACCAACGGAACCCATCCAACTTGAAGGAGCTGGAGCAGTTTTGCCTTGAAGAATGGGAAAAAATCCCAGTGGCTAGATGTGCCAAGCTTATAGAGACATACCCCAAGAGATTTGCAGCTGTAATTGCTGCAAAAGGTGTCTCTACAAAGTATTGACTTAGGGGGGTGAATAGTTATGCACGCTCAAGTTTTCTTGTCTTATTTCTTGTTTGTTTCACAATAAAACATATTTTGCATCTTCAAAGTGGTAGGCATGTTGTGTAAATCAAATGATACAAACCCCACACAAATCCATTTTAATTCCAGGTTGTAAGCCAACAAAATAGGAAAAACACCAGTACACAGAGGTGACACTCATATCTCCATTCCCAAACATAAATAAATGCCCTGCACGTAGCCAGTGCAGTGGCCCTTGGGGTTACCTTCCTGAGACACCTGAAACCCCACCTCTTTAAGGAATACCTAGGATAGGATAAAGTAATCCTTCTCACCCCCCCCCCTTAAAAGATTTAGATGCACTATTGTAAAGTGGCTGTTCCACTGGATGTCATAAGGTGAATGCACCAATTTGTAAGTCGCTCTGGATAAGAGCGTCTGCTAAATGACTTAAATGTAAATGTAAATGTTATCTAGCTGAGGTCTGTCTGTGTTGTGGGACTGGGAGGCAGGTTACAGGCGGTTGACTCAGAGCCACTGCCTGCCTGCCTGGTGATGTGTGCTCTGCAGTCCTCAGGGAAGAGAGCTCCCCAACTCACTCAGTTGGCCGAGCACATGTATGATTGGCCACCACACAGACTCAGAGGGGATTTATTCACCACAGTATACTCTATATGATTCTATATAACATTATAATGAAGTGCCTCGCAGAATAAACAGAGATTGATGGATGCTTGTGACTCACTGTGCTGTATATGAATCCCTCCTCATTATGGTATCATTTCATTCAGATCACCTATGTAATTGTGGTAGTATCCCTTTAGCAACATTACAGGCTACTCTCTTCTATGAAAACCTCCTTGTCCTCTTCACTTTCTGTTGCCCTCCAAAAGAGTTGAGGATGAGAGGCCGGTCCAGTTCTTTGATCTCAGCGGATGCTTTAGTTCAGAGGCAGCCGGAGCAGAGTCAGTGGGCGTCCAGGCTGGGCTTTACCCTCTGTGATGATGGGGGGTGGAGGCTTAAGCTAGATGGTCCCAGATGTTTCAGGAGAAAGACACAAGCACTAATTACTCTGCATGTATCTGGGCTTCAGGCAAGATGGCACAAGGTCTGTTTAGGCTCTGGTCTGTGTAAATCAAGCCAGGCTGGATCATGTCCACAGCCAAATCATTTACCCTTTTCCTATTGCCTTATTATTTACAGCTGCCTGTGACTCACTTCTAACTGTTGCTGCCAGGGTATGGTACGGTATGATCCCCACCCATGTATTGTTCCGTCTCTGGAATATTTTGCTCTGGGTGGACCAGACCAAAGAGTATTTGGCATCAGTTGTGTACAGAACATATTGTCTCTCGCTGTGGAAACACAGTGGTGTTTGACCTAAAATGGGAAATTATAGCCTACACTATAAACTCAGTCTCTTGGTTACAAACTGATACAGCACAGTACATTATTTGCCCAAAACCAAAACACAAAGTATCTAGGTTAAATTGCAATAATGAAATGTTAGGCACAGCTCATTTTAACCCGGTACTGACAGCTATGCGTAGGCGCCGAGTAACCTCCCCCCACTAGTAACCTCCCCCCACTAGTAACCTCCCCCCACTAGGCAGCTAGTAACCTCTGCCCACTAGGCAGCTAGTAACCTCCCCCACTAGTAACCTCCCCCCACTAGTAACCTCCCCCACTAGGCAGCTAGTAACCTCTGCCCACTAGTAACCTCCCCCCACTAGGCAGCTAGTAACCTCCCCCCACTAGTAACCTCCCCCCACTAGTAACCTCCCCCCACTAGGCAGCTAGTAACCTCTGCCCACTAGGCAGCTAGTAACCTCCCCACACTAGTAACCTCCCCCCACTAGGCAGCTAGCAACCTCCGCCCACGAGGCAGCTAGTAACCTCCGCCCACTAGGCAGCTAGTAACCTCCTCCCACTAGGCAGCTAGTAACCTCCGCCCACTAGGCAGCTAGTAACCTCCTTCCACTAGGCAGCTAGTAACCTCCCCACACTAGTAACCTCCCCCCACTAGGCAGCTAGTAACCTCCTCCCACTAGGCAGCTAGTAACCTCCCCACACTAGTAACTTCCCCCTACTAGGCAGAAAGTAACCTCCCCCCACTAGGCAGCTAGTAACCTCCCCCCACTAGTATCCCCCCCACACTAGTAAACTACCCCCACTAGGCAGCTAGTAACCTCCCCCCACTAGTAAACTCCCCCCACTAGGCAGCTAGTAACCTACCCCCATTAGGCAGCTAGTAACCTCCCCCAACTAGTAACCTCCCCCCACGAGGCAGCTAGTAACCTCCACCCACTAGGCAGCTAGTAACCTCCCCACTAGTAAACTCCCCCCACTAGGCAGCTAGTAACCTACCCCCACTAGGCAGCTAGTAACCTCCCCCAACTAGTAACCTCCCCCCACGAGGCAGCGAGTAACCTCCACCCACTAGGCAGCTAGTAACCTCCCCCCACTAGTAACCACCCCCACTAGGCAGCTATTAACCTCCGCCCACTAGGCAGCTAGTAACCTGCCCCCACTAGTAAACTTCCCCCACTAGGCAGCTAGTAACTTCCCCCCACTAGTAACCTTCCCCCATTAGGCAGCTAGTAACCTCCCCCCACTAGTAACCTGCCCCCACTAGGCAGCTAGTAACCTCCCCCCACAATTAACCTCCCTCCACTAGTAAACTTCCCCCACTAGGCAGCTAGTTACCTCCCCCCACTAGTAACCTCCCCCCCACTAGGCAGCTAGTAATCTCCCCCCACTAGGCAGCTAGTAACCTCCACCCACTAGGCAGCTAGTAACCTCCCCCCACTAGTAACCTCCCCCCACTAGGCAGCTAGTAACTTCCGGCCACTAGGCAGCTAGTAACCTCCCCCCACTAGGCAGCCAGTAACCTCCCCCCACTAGTAACCTCCCCCTTAATAGGCAGCTAGTAACCTCCCCCCACTAGTAATCTCCCCCCACAAGGCAGCTAGTAACCGCCCCACTAGTATCCTTCCCCACTAGTAAACTCCCACCACTAGGCAGCTAGTAACCTCCCCCACTAGTACCCCCCACTAGTAAACTCTCCCCACTAATATCATTCCCCCACTAGGCAGCTAGTAATCTCCCCCACTAGTAACCTCCCCCCACTAGTAACCTCCACCCACTAGGCAGCTAGTAACCTCCACCCACGAGGCAGCTAGTAACCTCCCCACTAGGCATCTAGTAATCTCCCCCACTAGTAACCTCCCCACTAGTAACCTCCCCCCACTAGGCAGCTAGTAACCTCCCCCCCACAATTAAACTAGTACACTTCCCCCACTAGGCAGCTAGTAACTTCTGCCCACTAGGCAGCTAGTAACCTCCCCCCACAAGGCAGCTAGTAACCGCCCCCCACTAGTATCCTTCTCCCACTAGTAAACTCCCACCACTAGGCAGCTAGTAACCTCCCCCACTAGTAACCTCCCCCACTAGGCAGCTCGTAATCTCCACCCAGTAGGCAGCTAGTGACCTCCCCCACTAGGCATCTAGTAACCCCCCTCCCCACAGTAAACTCTCCCCACTAATATCATTCCTCCACTAGGCAGCCGTAAACTCCCCCACTAGTAACCTCCCCCCACTAGGTATCTAGTAACCTCCCCCCCACTAGTAACCTCCCCCACTAGACAGCTAGTAACCTCCCCCACGAGGCAGCTAGTAACCTCCACCCACTAGGCAGCTAGTAACCTCCCCCACTAGGCAGCTAGTAACCTCCCCCACTAGGCAGCTAGTAACCTCCCCCCACTAGGCAGCTATTAACCCCCGCCCACTAGGCAGCTAGTAACCTCCCCCCACTAGTAACCTGCCTCCACTAGATAGCTAGTAACCTCCCCCCACTAGTAACCTCCCCCCACTAGGCAGCTATTAAACTCCGCCCACTTGGCAGTAACCTCCCCCACTAGTAACCTCCCCCACTAGGCAGCTATTAACCTCCGCCCACTAGGCAGCTAGTAACCTCCCCCCACTAGTAAACTTCCCCCACTAGGCAGCTAGTAACTTCCCCCACTAGTAACCTTCCCCATTAGGCAGCTAGTAACCTCCCCCACTAGTAACCTGCCCCCACTAGGCAGCTAGTAACTCCCCCACAATTAACCTCCCCCACTAGTAAACTTCCCCCACTAGGCAGCTAGTTACCTCCCCCACTAGTAACCTCCCCCACTAGGCAGCTAGTAATCTCCCCCACTAGGCAGCTAGTAACCTCCCCCACTAGGCAGCTAGTAACCTCCCCCACTAGTAACCTCCCCCACTAGGCAGCTAGTAACTTCCGGCCACTAGGCAGCTAGTAACCTCCCCCCACTAGGCAGCCAGTAACCTCCCCCACTAGTAACCTCCCCTTAATAGGCAGCTAGTAACCTCCCCCCACTAGTAATCTCCCCCCACAAGGCAGCTAGTAACCGCCCCCACTAGTATCCTTCCCCCACTAGTAAACTCCCACCACTAGGCAGCTAGTAACCTCCCCCCACTAGTAACCTCCCCCACTAGGCAGCTAGTAACTTCCGGCCACTAGGCAGCTAGTAACCTCCCCCCACTAGGCAGCCAGTAACCTCCCCCCACTAGTAACCCCCCCTTAATAGGCAGCTAGTAACCTCCCCCCACTAGTAATCTCCCCCCACAAGGCAGCTAGTAACCGCCCCCACTAGTATCCTTCCCCCACTAGTAAACTCCCCCCACTAGGCAGCTAGTAACTTCCGGCCACTAGGCAGCTAGTAACCTCCCCCCACTAGGCAGCCAGTAACCTCCCCCCACTAGTAACCTCCCCCTTAATAGGCAGCTAGTAACCTCCCCCCACTAGTAATCTCCCCCCACAAGGCAGCTAGTAACCGCCCCCACTAGTATCCTTCCCCCACTAGTAAACTCCCACCACTAGGCAGCTAGTAACCTCCCCCACTAGTACCCCCCCCCCCACTAGTAAACTCTCCCCACTAATATCATTCCCCCACTAGGCAGCTAGTAATCTCCCCCCACTAGTAACCTCCCCCCACTAGTAACCTCCACCCACTAGGCAGCTAGTAACCTCCACCCACGAGGCAGCTAGTAACCTCCCCCACTAGGCATCTAGTAATCTCCCCCCACTAGTAACCTCCCCCCACTAGTAACCTCCCCCCACTAGGCAGCTAGTAACCTCCCCCCACAATTAAACTCCCCCACGAGTACACTTCCCCCACTAGGCAGCTAGTAACTTCTGCCCACTAGGCAGCTAGTAACCTCCCCCCACAAGGCAGCTAGTAACCGCCCCCCACTAGTATCCTTCTCCCACTAGTAAACTCCCACCACTAGGCAGCTAGTAACCTCCCCCACTAGTAACCTCCCCCCACTAGGCAGCTCGTAATCTCCACCCAGTAGGCAGCTAGTGACCTCCCCCCACTAGGCATCTAGTAACCTCCCCCCACCCTCCCCACGAGTAAACTCTCCCCACTAATATCATTCCTCCACTAGGCAGCTCGTAAACTCCCCCCACTAGTAACCTCCCCCCACTAGGTATCTAGTAACCTCCCCCCACTAGTAACCTCCCCCCACTAGACAGCTAGTAACCTCCCCCCACGAGGCAGCTAGTAACCTCCACCCACTAGGCAGCTAGTAACCTCCCCCCACTAGGCAGCTAGTAACCTCCCCCACTAGGCAGCTAGTAACCTCCCCCCCACTAGGCAGCTATTAACCCCCGCCCACTAGGCAGCTAGTAACCTCCCCCCACTAGTAACCTGCCTCCACTAGATAGCTAGTAACCTCCCCCCACTAGTAACCTCCCCCCACTAGGCAGCTATTAAACTCCGCCCACTTGGCAGCTAATAACCTCCCCCCACTAGTAACCTCCCCCCACTAGGCAGCTATTAACCTCCGCCCACTAGGCAGCTAGTAACCTCCCCCCACTAGTAAACTTCCCCCACTAGGCAGCTAGTAACTTCCCCCCACTAGTAACCTTCCCCCATTAGGCAGCTAGTAACCTCCCCCCACTAGTAACCTGCCCCCACTAGGCAGCTAGTAACCTCCCCCACAATTAACCTCCCCCCACTAGTAAACTTCCCCCACTAGGCAGCTAGTTACCTCCCCCCACTAGTAACCTCCCCCCACTAGGCAGCTAGTAATCTCCCCCCACTAGGCAGCTAGTAACCTCCACCCACTAGGCAGCTAGTAACCTCCCCCCACTAGTAACCTCCCCCCACTAGGCAGCTAGTAACTTCCGGCCACTAGGCAGCTAGTAACCTCCCCACTAGGCAGCCAGTAACCTCCCCCACTAGTAACCTCCCCTTAATAGGCAGCTAGTAACCTCCCCCCACTAGTAATCTCCCCCCACAAGGCAGCTAGTAACCGCCCCCACTAGTATCCTTCCCCCACTAGTAAACTCCCACCACTAGGCAGCTAGTAACCTCCCCCCACTAGTACCCCCCACTAGTAAACTCTCCCCACTAATATCATTCCCCACTAGGCAGCTAGTAATCTCCCCCACTAGTAACCTCCCCCACTAGTAACCTCCACCCACTAGGCAGCTAGTAACCTCCACCCACGAGGCAGCTAGTAACCTCCCCACTAGGCATCTAGTAATCTCCCCCCACTAGTAACCTCCCCCACTAGTAACCTCCCCCCACTAGGCAGCTAGTAACCTCCCCCCACAATTAACCTCCCCCACGAGTACACTTCCCCCACTAGGCAGCTAGTAACTTCTGCCCACTAGGCAGCTAGTAACCTCCCCCCACAAGGCAGCTAGTAACCGCCCCCCACTAGTATCCTTCTCCCACTAGTAAACTCCCACCACTAGGCAGCTAGTAACCTCCCCCACTAGTAACTCCCCACTAGGCAGCTCGTAATCTCCACCCAGTAGGCAGCTAGTGACCTCCCCCACTAGGCATCTAGTAACCTCCCCCCCTCCCCACGAGTAAACTCTCCCCACTAATATCATTCCTCCACTAGGCAGCTCGTAAACTCCCCCCACTAGTAACCTCCCCCACTAGGTATCTAGTAACCTCCCCCACTAGTAACCTCCCCCACTAGACAGCTAGTAACCTCCCCCCACGAGGCAGCTAGTAACCTCCACCCACTAGGCAGCTAGTAACCTCCCCCACTAGGCAGCTAGTAACCTCCCCCCACTAGGCAGCTAGTAACCTCCCCCACTAGGCAGCTATTAACCCCGCCCACTAGGCAGCTAGTAACCTCCCCCCACTAGTAACCTGCCCCCACTAGATAGCTAGTAACCTCCCCCACTAGTAACCTCCCCCACTAGGCAGCTATTAAACTCCGCCCACTTGGCAGCTAATAACCTCCCCCACTAGTAACCTCCCCCCACTAGGCAGCTATTAATCTCCGCCCACTAGGCAGCTAGTAACCTCCCTCCACTAGTAATCTCCCCCACAAGGCAGCTAGTAACCTACCCCCATTAGGCATCTAGTAACCTCCCCCCACTAGTACCCCACCCCCCACTAGTAAACTCTCCCCACTAATATCATTCCCCACTAGGCAGCTAGTAATCTCCCCACTAGTAACCTCCCCCACTAGTAACCTCCACCCACTAGGCAGCTAGTAACCTCCCCCCACTAGGCAGCTAGTAACCTCCACCCACTAGGCAGCTAGTAACCTCCCCCACTAGGCATCTAGTAACCTCCCCCCACTAGGCAGCTAGTAACATCCCCCCACTAGTAACCTGCCCCCACGAGGCAGCTAGTAACCTCCCCCACAATTAATCTCCCCACTAGTACACTTCCCCCACTAGGCAGCTAGTAACCTCCCCCCACAAGGCAGCTAGTAACCGCCCCCCACTAGGCAGCTAGTAATCTCCACCCAGTAGGCAGCTAGTGACCTCCCCTCACTAGGCATCTAGTAACCCCTCACTAGTAAACTCTAGTAATTCCCCCACTAGGCAGCTAGTAATCTCCCCCACATATCATTCCTCCACTAGGCAGCTAGTAACCTCCCCCACACACTAGTAACCTCCCCCACTAGGTATCTAGTAACCTCCCCCACTAGTAACCTCCCCCACTAGACAGCTTGTAACCTCCCCCACGAGGCAATAGTAACCTCCCCCACTAGGCAGCTAGTAACCTCCCCCACTAGTAACCCCCCCCCCCACTAGTAAACTCTCCCCACTAATATCATTCCTCCACTAGGCAGCTAGTAATCTCCCCCCACTAGGCAGCTAGTAGCCTACCCCCACTAGGCAGCTAGTAACCTACCCCCACTAGGCAGCTAGTAACCTCCCCCCACTAGTAACCTCCCCTACTAGGCAGCTAGTAACCTCCCCCCACTAGTAACCTTCCCCCACTAGTAACCTCCCCCGACTAGGCAGCTAGTAACCTCCACCCACTAGGCAGCTCGTAACCTCTCCCCACTAGTAACCTCCCCCCACTCGGCAGCTAGTAACCTCCCCCCACTAGGCAGCTAGTAACCTACCCCCACGAGGCAGCTAGTAACCTCCCCCCACTAGGCAGCTAGTAACCTCCCCCCACTAGGCAGCTTATCTGCTCATGTGCTTATGATACAGTACATTACTGTTGAGCAGGTAGGTTGGGCTGTTCTGGGAGGGCCTGTAATCTCCTGTAGTAAAACACACGACTCAGAGAGACCGCCTGCTCTGCTATCTCTTCCAGGCTCTCTCGTCTTCAGCATAGTCAGAGTTAGGGTTAGGGTGTGCGGCCTTTTCTGTGATTCATCTGAGGACACATGGAGTAGAACCGGCAGTCAACGGAGGCCTTGCAACAGGAACCCTAAGGCACAGCCCAGGTGATTTGGCTTTAGATTGATGAGTGCATTGGTTCTGTGCTAGAATGGCCTTGCAACAGGAACCCTAAGGCACAGCCCAGGTGATTTGGCTTTAGATTGATGAGTGCATTGGTTCTGTGCTAGAATGGCCTTGCAACAGGAACCCTAAGGCACAGCCCAGGTGATTTGGCTTCAGATAGATGAGTGCATTGGCTCTGTGCTAGAATGGCCTTGCAACAGGAACCCTAAGGCACAGCCCAGCTGATGAGTGCATTAGGTTTGTGCTAGAATGCTGGCATATGGTTGTAGGGGCTGACCACTGCTGTGTAGCGGTAGTATGATTCATGTAATGAGAATGGCGTACGCACACACACACACACAGTGAAGATGATTCTGTGACTTTTAAGTCCAGCTGAGGCTTTAAAGGGCCTCGTTCTTTATGCATGAGGAATATGAAGAGGGCTTCTCTCCTGTCCCTAACCTGAAGATGGGTGGCAGGTAGCCTAGTGGTTAGAGTGTTGGGCCAGTAACCGAAAGGTTGCTGGATTGAATCCCTGAGCTGACAAGGTAAAAATCTCTCATTCTGCCCCTGAACAAGGCAGTTAACCCACTGTTCCCCTGTAGGCTGTCAAGGTTACTAACTACAGCATTTTCACATATACAATCAGATTGAAAACAGACAGAATGTTTGTCTTGCTGTAGAAGAATAAATAACTACAGTAATAGCCATCAGGCACGGGGTTCAAAGCACATGCAACGTCTGCTGTTTCACCTTCGATGTATTTCAACACCTTTATGATTCCTGACTGAGTCAGTTATGTTCCGAACCAGATTAGCTGTTAGAGTAGTTTCCTATTTTAGTTCTCATTTGACCAAAATAAAGCACTCAAAATGGCCTGTACATAAGGTTCTCATCATGGCTTCATAGGGATTGACGGAAATTATACTCAGCCAGTGTTACAAGTAGTCACATGACTTTCCATCGGCTCAAGCAGTACCCTTTGAAATAGCTGTCACATCACGCAACATGAGTTTCCTTAATGTGGCAAACCAACTAAACACCTCGGTAAACAGAGAGCTTTGTAATCAGTTGCCATTTCAATCTAACATCAAAGAGGTACAAGAAAGCAAAGGCTTCCTTTTATGCAATATCTGTTCAGAAACTCACAGGGGTGTAGTTCTGTCTGTTTCAGTGACTGTCAGATATAATATTGAATCTATGTATGTGGTTTGTAATCTCTGCATGCATGTAAAGGTTGACAGATAGGAAGAAAACGTAACTTATTGATTAGATGAAGAAACATGTTTTGACTAAGTTGTCCATAATATGTTCTACTGCATGTCAGTTTGCTATGTTCTACGTTAGTAGTTTCACATCTGTATACATTTCACAATGGTGTGAGTAGTCAACATGTTTTGCACTGTAAATCCATTTTATTTGTTTGTTTACACAGAAAATATATAACTCTGCTGAATTCCACTGCAAAAATTAAATATTTGGATTATTCTGACCATAATGGAAAGCACAGCTATTTATTTTCAGCCATCTGAGTACTGTAGGAAATGAAAATCATCCTAAACCCTGGTGAGATCCCACAGGTGGTTGATGACAGAGACTGTGATTGGTTGGCTGTGACCTCAGCTGAAGGTCGTGTGGCCATGATTGGTTCAGGGATAATAGAGTAACATTGGATAGTGTATACATTGGGTTTCAGGGTCCATTAACCTGTTTCTCATTTACACAAATCTCTTACTATTTTATAAACTGTCTTTCTTATACTCAACCACCCACTTTAAGCTTTGTTGTTTGCTTTTTACTTAATTTGCCTTTAATCATCCTCTTCTTTTGTTTCCAACTGATCCCTGTTTGATTTGCTCCTATCTCCATCCCCTGGTCTCTCCATCCCCTCCCTCTTCCACTCTAACCCCTCTTCCACCCCCCTCCCCTCCTCCCCAATACACTTTTCCTCTCCAGCTGGGTTTGTGAAGTCGCCAATGTCTGAGACTAAGCTCACGCTGGACACCTTTGAGCTGTACTGCGACGTGATTGGTAACCCCACCCCCGAGATCCAGTGGTGGTACGCCGAGATCAACCGCGTCGACTCCTTCAAGCAGCTGTGGGACGGCGCCCGCAAGCGCCGTGTGTCCATCAACACGGCCTACGGCAACAACGGGGTGAGCGTGCTGGGCATCACGCGCCTCACGCTAGAGGACTCCGGGACCTACGAGTGCCGGGCCAGCAACGACCCGCGGCGCAACGACCTGCGCCAAAACCCCGCCATCACCTGGATCCGAGCCCAGGCCACCATTTCGGTGCTGCAGAGTGAGTGGTCTATGTCCTGTAGTACCTAGCTGGTGAACAACACTAACTATCCCCTGCCTGTCCCACCACCCCACTCTGTTAAAAAAAACTGAGTTCACACCTCCACCACAGCTGTCCCTGGCAAAGACAGAAATAAAACAAAACACCAACCACCACCTTGTTATTTGTTAATTTCAAAGACTTGTCTTTGTTTTATTTCTGTATTAGAAATTGGAAGAAATTGTATTTTATATTCTCCTAGAAGTACTGCCTTTTGTGTTTTTGTTCTATTATGTTGATAGCTCCTATTTGTTCCCTCCTCCCCCTGCAGAATTTGAGGATTCAAATCAAACTTTATTTGTCACATGCGCCGAATACAACAAGTGTAGATCTTACCGTGAAATGCTTACTTACAAGCCCTTAACCAACAGTGCAGTTCAAGAAGAGTTAAGAAAATATTTACCAAATAGACTAAAGTTTTTAAAAAATTATAAAAAAGTAACACAATAAAAATAACAATAACGAGGCTATATACAGGGGGCACCGGTACCGAGTCAGTATGCGAGGGTACAGGTTAGTTGAGGTAATTTGTACATGTAGGTAGGGGTGAAGTGACTGCATAGATAATAAACAACGAATAGCAGCAGTGTACAAAAGGGAGGGGAAGGGGCAAATGTATATAGTCCGGTGGCGATTTTATTAATTGTTCAGCAGTCTTATGGTTTGGGGGTAGAAGCTGTTGAGGAGCTTCTTGGTCCTAGACTTGGCCCTCTGGTACCGCTTGCCGTGCGGTAGCAGAGAAAATAGTCTATAACTTGGGTGACTGGAGTCTCTGACAATTTTATGGGCTTTCCTCTGACACCGCCTATTATATAGGTCCTGGATGGCAGGAAGTTTGCGCTCCAGTGATGTACTGGGCCGTAAGCACTACCCACTGTAGTGCCTTACGGTCAGATCTAGAGCAGTTACCATACCATGCGGCGACGCAACAGGTCAGGATGCTCTCGATGGTGCAGCTGTAAAACCTTTTGAGGATCTGGGGGCCCATGCCAAATTTTTTCAGTCTCCTGAAGAGGAAAAGGTTTTGCCGTGCCCTCTTCACCAGTGTCAGGACCATGATAGTTCGTTGGTGATGTAGACACCAAGGAACTTGAAACTCTCGACCCGCTCCACTATAGCCCCGTCGATGTTAAATGGGGCCTGTTCGGCCCGCCTTTTCCTGTAGTCCACAATCATCTCCTCTGTCTTGCTCACATTGAGGGAGAGGTTGTTGTCCTGGCACCGCACTGCCAGTTCTCTGACCTCCTTCCTATAGGCTGTCTTATTAGTTGTCGGTGATCAGGCCTACCACTGATATGTTGTCAGCAAACTTAATGATGGTGTTGGAGTCATGTTTGGACACGCAGTTTTGGGTGAACAGGAAGTACTGGAGGGGAATAAGTACACACCCCTGAGGGGCCCTAGTGTTAAGGATCAGCGTGGCAGACGCATTGTTGCCTACCCTTACCACCTGGAGGGGCGGCCCGTCAGGAAGTCCAGGATCCAGTTGCAGAGGAAGGTGTTAAGTTCCAGAGTCCTCACTGATGAGCTTTGTGGGCACTATGGTGTTGAACACTGAGCTGTAGTCAATGAACAGCATTCACACATAGGTGTACCTTTTGTCCAGGTGGGAAAGGGCAGTGTGGAGTGCGATTGATATTGCGTCATCTGTGTGTCTGTTGGGGCGGTATGCAAATTGGAGTGGGTCTAGGGTTTCCCGGGATAAGGGTGTTGATGTGAGCCATGACCAGCCTTTCAAAGCACTTCATGGCTACCGATGTGAGTGCTACGGAGCAGTAATCATTTAGGCAGTTTACCTTCGCTTCCTTGGGCACAGGGACTATGATGGTCTGCTTGAAACATGTAGGTATTACAGACTCGGTCAGGGAGAGGTTTAAAATGTCAGTGAAGTCACTTGACAGTTGGTCCGCTAATGCTTTGAGTACAAGTCCTGGTATTCCGTCTGGCCCATCGGCTTTGTGAATGTTGACCTGTTTAAAAGTCTTGCTCACATCGGCTACCGAGAGCGTTAACATGTTCTCGTGCATGCTTCAGTGTTGCTTGCCTTGAAGCGAGCATAAAAGGCATTTAGCTCGTCTGGTAGGCTCGTGCCACTGGGCAGCTCGTGTCTGGGTTTCCCTTTGTAGTCCATAATAGTTTTCAAGTCCTGCTACATCCGACGAACGTCAGAGTCGGTGTAGTAGGATTCAATCTTAATCCTGTATTGACGCTTTGCCTGTTTGATGGTTTGTCTGAGGGCATAGCAGGATTTCTTATAAGCGTCCGGATTAGTCTCTCGCTCCATGAAAGCGGCAGCTCTAGCCTTTAGCTCAATGCGGATGTTGCCTGTAATCCATGGCTTCTGCTTGGGATATGTACGTACGGTCACTGTGGGGACAACGTCGTCGATGCACTTACTGATGAAGTCGATGACTGAGGTGGTATAGTCCTCAATTCCATGGGATGAATCCCAAAACATATTCCAGTCTGTGCTCGCAAAACAGTCCTGTAGTGTAGCATCCGCGTCATCTGACCACTTCCATATAGAGCGAGTCACTGGTACTTCCTGCTTTAGTTTTTGCTTGTAAGCAGGAATCAGGAGGAGAAATATGGTCAAATGGAGGGCGGGGGGAATGCTTTGTATGCATCTCTGTGTGTGGAGTACAGGTGGTCTAGGATTTTTTCCCTCTGGTTGTACACGTGGCATACTGGTAAAAATGTGGTAAAACTGATTTAAGTTTGCCTGCATTAAAGTCTACGGCCACTAGGAGCGCTGCTTCTGGGTGAGCATTTTCTTGTTTGCTTATGACCTTATAGAGTTGGTTGAGAGCGATCTTAGTGCCAGCTTTGTTCTCTGGTGGTAAATAGACGGCTACGAATAATATAGATGAGAACTCTCTTGGTAGATAATATAATAATAGTGTGGTCTACAGCTTATCATAAGGTACTCTACCTCAGGCGAGCAATACCTCGAGAGTTTTTTAATACAGCTGCACCAGCTGACATTGCGCACCAGCTGTTATTGACAAATAGACACACACCCCTACCCCTCGTCTTAACAGACGTAGCTTATCTGTTCTGCCGGTGCATGGAAAACCCTACCAGGTCTATATAATCTGTATCATCGTTCAGCCATGTCTCGGTGAAACATAAGATATTACAGTTTTTAATGTCCCGTTGGTAGGATAATCTTAATCGTAGGTCATCAATTGCATTTTCCAATGATAGCAAGAAGAACGGATGGCAGTGGGAGTTTACTCTCTTGCCCGCGGATTCTCAGAAGGCAGCCCGATCTGCGGCCCCTTTTCCTGCGTCTTTTCTTCAAGCAAATTACAGGGATATGGGCCTGTTCCAGTGAAAGCAGTATATCCTTCTTGTCGAACTCGTTAAAGGAAAAAGTTTCTTCCAGTCCGTGGTGAGTAATCGCTAATCTGATGTCCAGAAGTTATTTTTCGGTCATAAGAGGCGGTAGCAAAATGATGTACAAAGTAAGCTCAAAAATAAGTTACACAAAATGCAAAAAAACAAACAAAATAGCACAATTGAATGTAGAACGTCACCCATGCTCTTCGGCTCCATCTTCTATCTTGACACAATTCTCAGAATTCTGTAGATTTCCTGCCTCTCCCAAAGCCCTGAGCGTTTTGTTGTACATCACCACAAACCCAGAAACCTCCCCAGTCTCTGTCCACCTACTCCCGCTTTCCTCCCACACCAACCTCTCCTTCTCCACATACAGCCCATCCTGGCCGTCCTGGCCGTCCTGGCCCTCTCCTCTGTCTCATGTGTCCTTCGACAGTTGTCTCGTTTCTTTCCCTATTCTCAAAACAAATCCTAATTTCATCCATTTATTTCTGTATTTCTTTTGTGATGTGTGTTTTTCTGTTGCGTTGCGTGGGTTGTTTTATTCACTTCAAAGCCCGGTGTAATTCTGCCCTGTCTGCACCATGTAGCCTAGGCATCGCAACGCTTTGAAGTTGTGCTGCTTATTTTAGTGGGGAAGGGGTAGATGGGACGTAAGAAGACAAGGAGGGAGCTGTCCAGGTGTAAAGCATGACCTTGTTTTAAACCCATGACTCACCCTAATCCAATAAAGGACAGAAAACAGTGATTTTCTTAAATGTATTTCTTTCCTTTCTAGATTTGAGAGAGCTGGTTTCATTGCTGCAGCAGAAAGACTCTCTCTGCACTCACCTGTGTACTGTATGACCTTGTACCTACTTAGCCATTATTAAGTGTTTGAGCATGAATCAGTAATGACATTATATCCTCTACCCTCTCTGCTGTATTGCATACAAACATTCAAACACACTGAATGTCAACTGGACCCTTTAAATGAGCGCATGATGCAGTGAGTGCCCAGCCCTTTGGAGCACAGAGAGATGTGGAATGTTGTTAGTCACAGCCATGCAGCCAGAAACTCTTAGAGTTTTACTACAGGAGTCAGCTCCTTCATCTCCAGAGCATTAGCTACTGATCTGTCTGTCGTACACAGTGTTTACCGTGCTGTTGGACTACTGTCTGACTGCAAGGGCTGCATGTGCACACTCTCCTAATCTCACACGCATTATACTACACTCCGCCAGCTGGCTTGAGACGTGTACAGTCGGCCGACAGTAGATATCTGAGTTTACTGGTGGTAGAAATGTGTCCGTCATCAAGCTAACATGAAATTGGTCAATCCAATGTTTTCTTATTTAAAAAGACACATTCATTCCAAAAGGATCTGTACGTGTTCCAATAATTGAGTCAGACCTTTTGTCATCCAATATATTCTGTCATTACTGAGTGCCAATGTTCTTGTTATAGACTTGTAATAATATGTGTATATAACATGCATACAACAGGCTATACACACTGAACCAAAGGAGACGATCATGTATAGTTCTTCGGGAATGTTTTCAAATATGTGCTAGTCTTGTTTTAATCCTTTAATTTGTGATTGGAATGAATCTCAAGGTCTATGCACAAAGTCAAGGCCGTTTTTTTAAATAAACTTAATATTGTTACTACATTTGAAATAAACTCCTTAGTTTAGGTTACAATTGAATCAACAGTGTATTTAATTGCACTAAATTAACTCATCTATACAGGCCTCATTGTGATTTGGTTTAGATCCCTTCTCAACCTGTGTTGTGTTCTAGCTGATAGCTGCTCTGTTTATTGCAGGGGGGGTTTGGCTCAACATACCATATCAAGTGGGCAAACATCCTCCTTCTGTCAGCAAGAAATAGACATTACTGGCACAATCCTCTAGGACTGTATGCAGGTCATAATGGAATACAATGTACTACACTGTTATGAGTGGGTAACAGTGTCAATGTAATGATGCTTTTACAATCCTAGACACAGAGGTGGCCACGTGGTCAGTGCCTGTGTGCTGTGCATGACATCACTGATTCATTCTCTTTTTGAGCAGGTGTCCTACAAATGACCTTCTTCTGAGCTGAGGAAACCGCCCATGGAAAACAATGTGCTTTTATTGCCTAATGCAAATTTCGTGAAATAACTATTTCTGTGTAGTCTGTGTATATTCCCAGGACGCCACACTATGTGGGCTGAGAGGCCTGTATAGGGGTTCTGAAGCAGAGAGAGGAGGGGAGACATAGAGAGAGAGAGTGAGAGAGCAATAGAGGGAGAGAGCCATAGAGTGAGAGAGAGGGAAAGGGCAGGAGGGGGAGAGAGAGCAATAGAGTGACAGAAAGAGAGAGAGAGAGAGAGGGGGAGAGAGCAATAGAGTGAGAGATAGAGAGAGGGGAAAAGAAAGAGGAGAGCAATAGTGAGAGATTTCCCTCTAGCTATTGGGTATACAGAACTGCAGAAGTAGGTGCTGCCATGACTGCTAATATAAGTCACGAGCCAGAGCCCAGAGACTTCCCCTCCCCTCCTCCACTAGGAGGTTTGTAGTAGCAGCCAATAGGAAGATTATTATGCTCCTCCCCCTTCTCCTCCCTCCTCTAGACCGGGGTTGCGTGGTTGCCAAAGCTGGCCCGCCGTGGGGGAGGGAGGTTGTGAGGGGAGCTTCCTCACTACCCAAGGCTGCCTGCCTGCGCTCTCTGATGACACATCCTGTTTGAGCCTCCCTCTATGTCCTTGAGAAATGGACCCTTGGGTTGGTTGCTCTGTTAACAAATACACGAAATGATTATACTAGTAAAGAGCTAGTGGTTGTTATAATGTAGTGCAGCATTAGTCAAGCTGTTGTTCAGCTCATCTTTGTTTGCCACGATTATATACTTTGTCCTCTTCTGTTTAGCTATTGTTTTTTTTCTTCCACCAGATAGGTTTGCTGAAGATGAAACCTTATTCATTTCCTTGCTTTGGTTTGAATGACAGGACAGCAGTTATTTGGAAGTCAGTGATTGGACATGTAAAAATGTATGTTGTTCAAATTTCCTTTATTCATTCAACCTCATATTTGTATAATTTCATGATAATTTCAAGGTTACATCACTCTTTTCATATCCAAGTGCCTTCCTGAATCAATTTGTACTGTTTAAAGAACCTTGTTGCTGTCAATATCAAATTGAGTGCTACTGTATGCATTAGGCATAATGATAATACAGTCAGGTTCAGGAAGTTATCAAGTGCCAGTGGTTCCAAACTCAAAGATGCGTTGGTGCTGGTCATCACCTTAAAGATCATTACTTCCACAACTCCAGGTAGTCTAGCGGGTAAGCGTGTTGGGCCAGTAACCCAAATCCCTAAAACGACTAGTTGAAAAATCTGTCAATGTGCCTTATTTGCACCTTTAAGTTGCTCTGGATAAGAGCGGCTGCTAAAATGTAAATGTAGTGTCATTATGATTATCTACCATCTCAAAATGGGCGCGGGAACAAGAGGTACTAGGCCTGAGACTAATCATCATTCTAATTTTACAGACTTAATTTTGTCAGAATATTTTAAGTGAGTTTTTTTAAGCCCATCTATTGTACGGTAACAACAGAACCAAAGACAGATACAGGGTTTAGTGTTGCAGGTATTTTCCTGCCGCTCCATGTTGTGTTTCTTTATGTATTTGTGTTTTTGTTGTCTTCTGTTCCAGCCCCAACTCCCACCCAGTCTGTGTGTGGGGAACAGTCAGTACAGTTACAGTTCTGCTATAGTGTTGAGCCCCAACTCCCACCCAGTCTGTGTGTGGGGAACAGTCAGTACAGTTACAGTTCTGCTATAGTGTTGAGCCCCAACTCCCACCCAGTCTGTGTGTGGGAACAGTCAGTATGTGTGTGGGGAACAGTCAGTACAGTTACAGTTCTGCTATAGTGTTGAGCCCCAACTCCCACCCAGTCTGTGTGTGGGGAACAGTCAGTACAGTTACAGTTCTGCTATAGTGTTGAGCCCCAACTCCCACCCAGTCTGTGTGTGGGGAACAGTCAGTACAGTTACAGTTCTGCTATAGTGTTGAGCCCCAACTCCCACCCAGTCTGTGTGTGGGGAACAGTCAGTACAGTTACAGTTCTGCTATAGTGTTGCCCCAACTCCCACCCAGTCCCCAGTTACACTCCCACCCAGTCTGTGTGTGGGGAACAGTCAGTACAGTTACAGTTCTGCTATAGTGTTGAGCCCCAACTCCCACCCAGTCTGTGTGTGGGGAACAGTCAGTACAGTTACAGTTCTGCTATAGTGTTGAGCCCCAACTCCCACCCAGTCTGTGTGTGGGGAACAGTCAGTACAGTTACAGTTCTGCTATAGTGTTGAGCCCCAACTCCCACCCAGTCTGTGTGTGGGGAACAGTCAGTACAGTTACAGTTCTGCTATAGTGTTGAGCCCCAACTCCCACCCAGTCTGTGTGTGGGGAACAGTCAGTACAGTTACAGTTCTGCTATAGTGTTGAGCCCCAACTCCCACCCAGTCTGTGTGTGGGGAACAGTCAGTACAGTTACAGTTCTGCTATAGTGTTGAGCCCCAACTCCCACCCAGTCTGTGTGTGGGGAATAGTTAGTATAGTTACAGTTCTGCTATAGTGTTGAGCCCCAACTCCCACCCAGTCTGTGTGTGGGGAATAGTTAGTATAGTTACAGTTCTGCTATAGTGTTGAGCCCCAACTCCCACCCAGTCTGTGTGTGGGGAACAGTCAGTACAGTTACAGTTCTGCTATAGTGTTGAGCCCCAACTCCCACCCAGTCGTGGGGAACCCCACCCAGTCAGTTCTGTGTGGGGACCCAGTCAGTCAGTACAGTTACAGTTCTACTATAGTGTTGAGCCCCAACTCCCACGCACGTCCCCACCCAGTCTGTGTGTGGGGAACAGTCAGTACAGTTACAGTTCTGCTATAGTGTTGAGCCCCAACTCCCACGCACGTCCCCCACCCAGTCTGTGTGTGGGGAACAGTCAGTAGAGTTACAGTTCTGCTATAGTGTTGAGCCCCAACTCCCACGCACGTCCCCCACCCAGTCTGTGTGTGGGGAACAGTCAGTACAGTTACAGTTCTGCTATAGTGTTGAGCCCCAACTCCCACGCACGTCCCCCACCCAGTCTGTGTGTGGGGAACAGTCAGTACAGTTACAGTTCTGCTATAGTGTTGAGCCCCAACTCCCACGCACGTCCCCCACCCAGTCTGTGTGTGGGAAACAGTCAGTACAGTTACAGTTCTGCTATAGTGTTGAGCCCCAACTCCCACGCACGTCCCCCACCCAGTCTGTGTGTGGGGAACAGTCAGTACAGTCACAGTTCTGCTATAGTGTTGAGCCCCAACTCCCACGCACGTCCCCCACCCAGTCTGTGTGTGGGGAACAGTCAGTACAGTTACAGTTCTGCTATAGTGTTGAGCCCCAACTCCCACCCAGTCTGTGTGTGGGGAACAGTCAGTACAGTTACAGTTCTGCTATAGTGTTGAGCCCCAACTCCCCACGCACGTCCCCCACCCAGTCTGTGTGTGGGGAACAGTCAGTACAGTTACAGTTCTGCTATAGTGTTGAGCCCCAACTCCCACGCACGTCCCCCACCCAGTCTGTGTGTGGGGAACAGTCAGTACAGTTACAGTTCTGCTATAGTGTTGAGCCCCAACTCCCACGCACGTCCCCCACCCAGTCTGTGTGTGGGGAACAGTCAGTACAGTTACAGTTCTGCTATAGTGTTGAGCCCCAACTCCCACGCACGTCCCCCACCCAGTCTGTGTGTGGGGAACAGTCAGTACAGTCACAGTTCTGCTATAGTGTTGAGCCCCAACTCCCACGCACGTCCCCCACCCAGTCTGTGTGTGGGGAACAGTCAGTACAGTTACAGTTCTGCTATAGTGTTGAGCCCCAACTCCCACGCACGTCCCCCACCCAGTCTGTGTGTGGGGAACAGTCAGGACAGTTACAGTTCTGCTATAGTGTTGAGCCCCAGTTCAATGATAAGGGGTTGCTGTCTCTCTGTGTGTTTCAGAGCCCAAGATCAATGCGTCAGATCAGATCATCCTGCCATCGGAGACCAAAGGACCCCCTGTCACCCTGCAGTGTAGCCTGACCAACGCCCACGAAGGCCAACAAGAGAGCTTCTGGATGAAGAACGGAGTGGAGATCGCAGACACACGGAACGAGCAGAAGAACACAGAGTACATGTGAGTCCTTACTTATTCTGTAGTTCTCTTACTAGAGCATTCAACAAAGCCCTTCTAATTGTCACACAGACTATCAACACTAAGACCAATCACCCTGAGATGGAAATAAGAGCCATGTTGCCAAGTCCTTTAGTGAAAACAGTTGTTGGGCAGCTCCATCCCTTGCAGGGCATAGCCATCAGAGCAGCCCCTGAGCTTAGAGCAGAGCAACCAGCCCCTGTACTGCACAACACCCCCATAGACATCTCCCAGACTCTCCCAGCCAGGCGCGGACGGCTACATGAGGAGACCACTGGGCAGCTCCTTTCCTGTCACATTACATTTCAGTACTCTATTAATGGCTGACCCCAGAACAGACAGCCCCGTCCTAACCTCTCCTCTCTCCTGGCTGCCTAAAACACAGCACAGAGCTAACAATGTACGCTAAGGACTTCCACACAACATGCATCATTAGGTGATGTATCATTGCATCATTGGGTGATGTACAGTGATAGACAACAGAATTAGAGAAAGTTTTATTTTTGACTGAGCTCAAGTTATGGAGTAACTGATATTTTGTGGTTTGTTGCAGAATCAAGAAACCAAGGTCAGACGACGCAGGGGAGTACATGTGTGTTTACACGTTTGAAATGGCTCCCAACGCCAACGCCACTATTGAGGTAAAAGGTAAGACTCTCCGACCACCTGATCTCACTCACGTTATAAACAAATGACAGATACTCTGTTGATTTTTATAATTCATCAATACTGTCACTTTCATTTGACCCTCTGCCATACCTAAGAGAGAGATACAGTTCTCCTATGAGGGATCTGATGGATAACACAATCTAGAGCTACTTCCTGTGAACAGATCCCCTTCCAGTGACAGACGTTGAGATGTTGGTCCGGTGATGTGTTTTGGTGTTGACAGGCTGGTCTCTGGAGGCTGCTGCCACTCATTGAGAGGACAGGGCAAGACAGGACAGCTGAAGGGAGGGACAGAGTCCTGTCTTCTCTGCTCTCTCTGTACACTCGATTCACACAGACTTCCTTCAGGCTACTGTCTCCTCTGTAGACACTGGTCAACAGTGATTTACTTGATTTTTTCGTCAGATTATTATTAAGATTTTGCACCATATAATTGGCACAGGACCAAGGGTATCGTATTTGTTAATTTTTTAAGGGGAACTGACGATAATTAGTGATAATGTGTCAAATAATGTGGCTTATTCTGTACCATATATGTTGGATAACATTGTTTCACATTTGAAAGCACATATTCATAATAGTTAGGATCATTCATTGACGTGAAAGATGGTTATAGAAAAACTAAAACCATAGCGAGATAGAAGTTGACAGCTCACCCTTCAAGTGGAATAAGGGATTTTACTCTGGGTGAGAAAGGACTTGCAAAACCCTGTTCTAGAGAAGCTTGCCTGCACGTACAGTGTTAAGCCAATTTGTTGTGACATTGCTATGGTTGTGCATAGTGAGCTTGCCATTGACTGTTATGCCTGCCTGGCTGTATTAAGCGCTAGCTGCCTGTGTGGTTGGTTGGTTGCGTAACGCGTGTGATGACCGTGTATGCTCTGCAGCTCTGCTGCTTCCTCCAGCCTGAGATGACAGGCCTCATCTCCAATCAAACCTCAGCGTCCTGACCCTAGGGCCGTGTGAAGGGAGGTAGGCAGGCAGGCTGCCAGGGAGGCTTGCTGCCCCTGGCTGTTAGAGCCTGTACAACACACCATTTCCTGGACATACAAACACCATGGCAGCACTGCCTCTCAACATTATTGTTTACTGACTGGGAGTATTAACTGAATTGTTGACAGACGCTGTTAGTCGTATTTTGGATGCTAATGTCTTGGTTTGGAGGAAGCATTGGCACGACAATCATTTTTGAGATAGATTTAGATACATTTGCAGGCTTTCCTGTTAATTATTACAGTTAAGGACCGATTGAGGAATAGACTCAATAAAAGCTACAGCAAATGATCATTCTAAGCAGAAATACATGATATTTGTGACCAACTGAATCCAATTAGTCTTGCCTTGCCTTATACAAGGGCACTGAGTCCCATACCATTAAACCCATACTCGGTCGTACCACCAGGTCCCATACATTAAGCATGGTAGAGGGGCCGAGCCTGTGTGCTCTCTGCTCCTGGCAGCCGAGCTCTGAGCTCCCCCCAGCTCCCCCCAGCTGCAGTGTCCTTGGCGCTCCCATCTCTCCAGCTCTCAGCTCAGAGCAAGGCAACAGATGGAGGCTTGTGTGATGGTGGTGTGGGATTAAGGTTCAGAATCCGCTCCCAGCCATTTGTAATGGCAGGACTTTGTTGTCCACGATGATACAGTAAGCTGCTGTCCTGAGCATGCATATTTTGCGCATCCCAATTATCCTTCGTATTTTTATATATCCGATTTTGTTGTGTGCTATCTACGCATTTTTAAAGAGATAATTCCACATGCCCTGTTGATTGAATCAAATCAATTATGAATTTTGCAGATCTAGATTTCTTTCAAATTCCTATTTTTTGTCAAACGCACAGTACAGGCCCACAGGATAATGTGTCATATAATTCTTTATACCATGACATTGTTGAATACTTGTTTCTGATTGGCTTGAAGGGCATTTTAGAGCATGCATTATTTCTCTATAAAGTACAGTGTATTTGCACGGTAGAATTCAATGGCTATAGTGTTTGAGCTGCTTTTGAAAGCAAAAGTCGAATTGAAAACATTATTGGCATCGTTTCATTCAATTTTTACAATAGTAAGCTAGGACTGAATGTTTGGTTAGTAAACTTGCAAGCTGCTCCAGTGGATGTTGAACACATTTCTACCTGCAAATGAACACATTTCTAGCAGTAAATGTGTTAAATTATAGCCATGGTATGCAAGGGATAATCATCTCGGGGCTCTATGCTTTCTCTGTCAAATAATTCAACTTTGTTAGTTCCACTCCACACGATCATCACATTTGAGCTCAAATGCTCTTTAAATTCAGTGGAGAGATGGGAGGTATCAAAAACAGTAAATAGAAATGGGACTGCCTAATCGCCTCTTCCAGATAGACCAGCAGAAGTTGTTTCTTTCTCTATATATTTCTGACACACAGGCAGACAGACACATCCACACAGCAGCACTGTAGATCAGTAATCACACAAGCTGTTGGGGGTGTGAAATGGAAGATTTCTGCCTGTTTTGGCACCACTCAGAGGGCAGTCAGTCTCCATGCTGTCAGTCAGTCACAGTGGAAGTGAGCTGGGGATAACGAAGACAGAGATAAACGTGGCCCCTCCCCCACTAGCCAGCGAGCACGTGTGCACCATAGTTACAGTAGGAAGGATGATGTCACTTTGAGCTCAAGCCACTGCTGCTCAATCATCCTCCATGACAACGGCCGCTGCCGCGCTGCAGAAAACGCTGCAGCACCAGGCCAGCCTCTCCCCTGATCCTGCTTAATTGCATGGAAGGAATTACCGTAATTTCAAGGATTAGCAAAAGGCTGTGGCAGTTGTCTCCCGGCTCCAGAGCCGAGTTAAACAGAGGATTCTGTCTGAAAACCCAGGGTGTCGCTGGGTTGGAGAATCTCACCTTTGAGAAAGTCTGTCACTTGTTGACTATGAACTGAAACTCTGCAAGATATGTAGGCCTACACCTTCAAAGGGCATACTTGGAAGTAAGCCACAGCAAACCATGAGCTCTACCTTTTAAAGAAACTTGGAAATTGAATAAAGCAGATAAATGTGTCCCTGCCTCGATCACTGTTGTGATAAAGCATTGATTCCAGTGTAAGTCCTTCTTCAGGGAAGTCAGTGCCTCACAGCTAAATCACAGAACAATTCCCCAAATCCTTTCATAATTTACCATCACTTTCATGTACATCTTAATGTGAGTTACTATAATCAAAATGGGTCCCGACAGACTTGACTATATCATCTGATGTCTTGTTATTAAGAGAAGCCGATGAGGAACGACTTTGACACAAACATAGAACGTCTTGCATAAAATGTTAGAATTTTTATTCAAATGCATTTCACTCCCTTTTCCCCTTGTTTTAGCGGCACCTGAGATCACGGGCCACAAGCGCAGTGACAATAAGAACGAGGGGCAGAGTGCTCTGTTGTACTGTAAGTCTGTGGGCTACCCCTTTCCCATCTGGACATGGCGTAAACTGGATGGCTCAAACTACATGGTACGTGTCCTCTTCCTTGGCTCTATTATAACTCATGCTAGATCAGGGACTCCCAAACTTTCTTAGCCCACGACCCCATTTTGATATCTGAAAATGTTTGCGATCCCAACCATGTGAAAAGAATTATGTTATTAACAGCCAATGTTGACTTTTTTATTTGGGGCTTTGGCAGTCAATTGAAAAGCATTCAACAGTAGTTCTGATTGACGGTGAGTTGAGAAGACATACTTTTAATGTGGGGCTATGACAATCAATTGCAAATTAGTCTGACATAATGTATCTTATCTCACCACCACTAATGATATGGGTGTGCTTAATGAATGTTGTGTCGGAGCTTCTCATAGTCAGGGGGCGTGGTCGACAGTGCGCACCTCATATCTGCTGTCACATCCAACCTGGATCAATATTTGGTTATAATGCAGACGAGAGCACTGATGGTGGTTTCAAAACAACTGGGAACTCTGAAAAATACGAGGTCGAATCATCACGTCAGTGATGTTCAGGTCGGAAAGTCGGACCTCAAGAAAGAGGCCCGAATTCCCGAGTTTGAATTCTGAGTTGGATGATCGTTCAAAATTATTTTTCCCAGTCGGAGCTCGGTTTTTTCCCCGAATTCCCAGTTGCCTTGAATGCACTGAAGTCGGAAGTCAGAGATTTCCGAGTTCCCAGTTGTTTTGAACGCGGCATTAATGCTCAGGGGAGACGGCAGAGTATTATTCCCTTTGAGTAAGGAACCAAAACTCCTCCTCAGTGACCGTGAATGCATTTGGTCACGACAGCTCGATCAGCTGTTCCATTTCACACCGGCATGTCAACTGAGCCAGAATCACAGTCAAACGGATTAGGAAGTAGGTCCGAAAGTGCTCTTCCAAGCATTGGAGGTGAGTAGTCATCACTCATGTGGGACACTTACTGATGCTGTTTTCTGTTAGACTCATGCACAGCGAAGGGAAGGGGGCATGGTTTGTGTTTGAAAGACTCTCTCCAATAAGAATGATTTCCTATGAATCCACTGATTTGGTCACTCATCTGTAGAAGGATTTTGTATTTCCCTGCATGCTTGCGTTCAGTTTGGTCAGTTTCCCAAATATGTCTGTTACATAGACAAGGAGACACATTTTCTTTTCATTACACATAAAGTCAACCATGTCTGTTTTTTGTTGTTGTGAATGACAATTGTTCCTCTCTCAATGCAAAGAAAAAAGTTCAACCACCAAGCCTTGTGTGAAATAGAACCCTGTAATGCTCTGATCCCATATCTCCACATAGTTTAGCGAACAGGTGTGTGCGCAGTAGATGTGTTTTGATGTATACTGAACAAAAATCTAAATGCAACATGTAAAGTGTTGGTCCCATGTTTCATTAGCTGAAATAAAAGACAATGTCCATACGCACAAAAAGTGTATTTCTCTCAAATGCAGAGATAATCCATCCACCTGACAGGTGTGGCATATCAATAAGTTGATTGAACTTCATGATCATTACACAGGTGCACCTTGTGCTGGGGACAATAAAAGGCCACTCTAAAATGTGCAGTTTTCTCACACAACATGCCACAGGTGGACGTCTCATGTTTTGAGGGAGTGTACAATTGGCATGCTGATGTACAGTAACAGTGTTGCTTCTGTCCCTCTCCTCACCCCTACTTGGGCTTGAACCAGGGACCCTCTGCACACATCAACAACTGCCTCCCACGTAGCATCGTTACCTATTGCTCCACAAAGGTTACGGCCCTTGCCATACAATGCGTCCATATGGCAGAGGGAGACACATTCATAACTAGAGTGCAGAGGCCTGCCCTCCGTCCCGCCATAGATGGAGCCCCATCTGTGCAAAAGCTCACCATTCGATCCCATGGAATCTGTTTTTCGTCAATATAGCCAATCAGCACACTGAACATCCTCTGTGCTGTTTCATGCTCGGAAATCGTGAGACAGAACAATATGTCCTTGTGAATAGCATCCCCTGACGTGTATAGCGAACAAAACTCATGCATGGCCATCTCGGCCCTCACAGCTAGTGTCCATTTGGAGAGCATTAGCTGGGGAGTTTGAGTTGTTCAGTCAGTATTCTCTTAATGGCTAGCAAAAACATAAATTCTTTAGTAGTGTTATCTGACAAAGGTATTGATGTGAGTTTCTGTGCTTCTGCCTCCCCACGTATTGTTTTCACCTTATCATTTGCGGCCAGTAATATCAAAGTCTCTGCAATAGTGTGTGGTTTCATAGCATAGAGGGCCTAGTCGTGGGAATGATTCAGGTGCAACGGTCAAGTGCAGTCTTTTCCCATGATCTAAGGGGGCTTTCTGGTTGAATTTTAGATTGGAATATTTTTCATTTAGATTAAGGTTAACCACATTACAATGATTTTGAGATACAAAGATGATATTATAAAATACATATATTTTTTGGTACATTTTTTCCCGGATTTTTAAAAATCTCCCTCGACCCCATTTTCATATCAGGTGACCCCGCATGGACCCTAGTTTGGGAACCGCTGTGCTAAACTACTGTGATCACTGTCTGGAATGTGATCGTAAAATTGTCTGTAACATAGAAATAATTGATATGCTAATTTACCCTCCTCTAGGAAATCGACAACTCCTCTGGCCGCTTCTTCATCACCAACAAAGACAACTACACAGAGCTGAACATCGTCAACCTGAACCGCACCTCGGACCCTGGTGAATACCAGTGCAACGCTACCAACCACATTGGCACCAAGTCCATGTCGTCCATCCTGCGGGTGCGCAGCCACTTGGCACCCCTCTGGCCCTTCCTGGGGGTGCTAGCGGAGATCATCATCCTGGTGGTCATCATCGTAGTGTATGAAAAACGCAAGAGGCCAGACGATGTGTTGGACGGTAAGACAACGTTAAATATATTATTATATTGTATCTCTTTGGGGAGACAAGACAACCTCTCGCCATGTTGTCATCGTCAGGCCTGTTTGATTATAAATACTAGTCAGCGTTACTGGATGCTCTCATTGAAATTACTGTACAGTACGTTACCTTAACAGGAAAAAGGGTTCTCGATCTCACCTGAAAGAGAGCAACATGCTAGCAGCGGCAGGGGAGTATGTACTGATTCAAGCAGTGCTTGTGGCCATGGGGTAAAATCAGGGAGGAAGAGGGAATTATGACCCAGGAAATAGGCTGCTGCTCCTAGAACAATACAAAGACATTCTCACTCCAGTTAAACAATGATTCAAATATCTGATTATGGGGCTGCGCTCGGCTAGAAGTTCAACAGCCATCAAGAACCAATTCAAACAGGGTTCCTCTACCATCAGCACACACATTTATTACACTGTTACCAAGTGAACATGTTGCGGAGGCTATAAACACGGTGCTGAATATTCATGACGCTGACTCCGCTGTGTTAGCAGTTGCAGCGGAGACCCACTGTGAATAATTGACCTCTGTCGGGGGACACGCTCCCTGGATGCTCCGTCAGTACTGAGAAGGGAGACAGAGACACCGCTGGCTGTCACACAGCGCAGCGCCACACATTAGCTGCATAATAATATGACCTTTAGAGATGCTCCACATTAGTAAACCAGGAGGGGGTCCACAGCTAACCTTTTAAATGAAAGAGTTGAAGTGCCGTTGCGGTCTCGCTAATGATGATAACCAGGGACCATTTTATCACCCCATCTGGAGAACTGATCAATTCATTTCATTGACAATAATTTCAGACAGGGAATCAGAGGAAGTTTGATGTGTTATTTTGGCTTTGTCCTACAAGTTCTGCCTATGGCTGAGGGCTTAAAGTAGAGAATCGAAAATCCCTGTTACCTACTCCAATCAAAGCCCGTCACATCCACAGGTAAGTTATTCTCAAAGTAGCCTACGTTGGTAACTACTGTACTACTTTTACAGAGTAATATCTGTTCTAATAACAAAACCACTTGATAACATACAATAATATAAACTGTTAAAGCTAGATTTAAAAGTGTCAAAGTCAAACAAAGGCATAATAATTTGAGTGTAGAGTCAAAGCCAAAAAGGCCGTTGAGGCTTCACCCACCCACGGTTCTATCAACTTTATTCAGGATATCAGCTAGATATGAATTCATTGGTTACTGACTTCTTTCCCCCTCTCTCCAAATGGCATCATTATCTAAACGGTTGGTAAGTGAGAGATCTTGCATGTTTTCAGAGAATGATTTTTTGATTTGATCCGTTTCTACTACAGTCCATCCAGACGACCATGTCAACACCCGTCTATCAGATTATTTGACTACAAGTTGTTTGGCGTCTTTGCATAGACAATATATGTGTTGAAATGATGTATTTATTCCATTCATATTCATTTCCATTAAGAGGGGCCAACGCAGTTTGACATGTTTTCTCCTGTATAGGTGGTGGTCTCTGATGTTTAAAACATACATTGCTATCAGCCTACTGAAATGCACTGCTATGTTTATAGCTGTATACATTTTATACCAGTCTTCTTCACTTGTCTTATATAGGAGTGTTCAATCACTCAAACCGCCCCACACACAAGGAGAGATAGTATGCACTCTAGGTTCCCCAAGGCACTGATATACTGTAGATGCTATCATTAAAAAAATAAAGACTGGGTAGATTAAAAATATCAATTATGCATACTCCTATTTCTGAAGTCTGAATTGTGTATGCATGCACTGTATAATCCTTCCCATGATGGTTTCAGCGTTAAATATTGTTACACTGCAGTACACGATTAAACAGAAATGATGTAAAGTCACCAATAAAGTAAGCATTGGCTTTGTGTACAGTCTGAAGACAGTGTAGTGCTTTGACAAACACCAACCAATCTCCTGCACCCGTAGGCAAGGCCTCCAGTTTGGCAAGGGTTTATGTACTGGAGGAGGGGGAGAGAGAGACACTCGCTTTGGTGTAGAACGGGTTGGCCACAGCGTGATATTTTGTTTGCCCCCCAACGAGTAGATGAAGGTAGATTATCTGCCATATTCATATCAAGTGAATCAGAGATGCAGAACACTGCATCACTTGTGCTAATAGCCAGCTCTGAAATCTCCTTTTAGTATCCTCTATCCCCAAGAGCTTTGTTATATGTAGGTGTACGGTCCTTCTGTAGCTCAGTTGGTAGAGCATGGCGCTTGTAACGCCAGGGTAGTGGGTTCGATTCCCGGGACCACCCATACATAGAATGTATGCACACATGACTGTAAGTCGCTTTGGATAAAAGCGTCTGCTAAATGGCATATATTATTATTATTATTATATTATTATATTATAGCTGTACATTATGGATTCTGTCTTCATGATGGCTAAATTGTGTATCAACATTGATAAATGCACTGCCAAGTGATCCAAAGCAAAGGTTGAGGTTTTTTGGAAAGCAAATACATTTTTAAAGAACCGGTTGTGAGGGTTCCACTTTCTTTTAGTTTGTGGGATCATTAGGGACAACCAGGAAAAATGACACTAGGTAAAATATAGGACAGCAGGTAGCCTAGCGTTTAAGAGCGTGAAGCCGTTAACCAAAAGGTCGCTGGTTCGAATCCCTGAGCTGACTAGGTGGAAAGTCACCCTGGATAAGCGTGTCTGCTAAATGACTAAACTGTAATGCAGACCATATCAACCCATTGGCATACATTAATAACTTGCTGAGTACATTGATCTTACCCTGGCTATATTCTTAATATTCTCCACACTGTAAAAGTCAGGGTTTTTGTTTGTTTGCAATTTCATGACTTGAATCACATATTCTAAACATTATCTTTGCCCGACTGGATAACTCTGCACCCAGGGGCTAGTTGTACGTGAACTCAGATGGTAGTGTAAGGGTGGAAAAAGGTGGGGATTGGGCACTTACAAACAGACGTGTCCCCAAGACTGTCTCACAGGCAGCCATGCTGTCCCGTCTCACATTGTGACCACCACACCCCCCCATTTAACTGCCAATGGCATGCTGCTGCTTTCTGGGCCCGTATTCATAAAGCGTCTCATAGTTTAGTGCTGATCTAGGATCAGGTCCCCCCTCTCTATATAATCTTACGGATTATGATCTAAAAGGCTCAACTGATCCTACATCAGCACTTCTACTCTGAAATGGTTACGTGCCCCAGATCTCTGGTTGCATACTACTGAACACACTTTCACTCTCCATGCATACTATACTGACCTACTGACCCATTCTTTCTCGTGTGTTCTCAAACACATGCCACTGTGGCACCTTGAAAGAGTGGTTATCTGTACTAACTAGCTAATCACTAACGTGCGATGATGTCCACTGACACTGCATGCTGCTGTGTAATTCAACTCTACACTAAAAACCTTATTCTACTAAAACATTTTTTTTTGCTCATTCATGTACACGTAAAGCCTGCTTTCACAACTCAGAGCTTTTATTGTCAGACTCTGTCAAATTAAAAATGCAGACCTGGAGACTTAAAAAAAGTTAACTTTATTCCTATAACTTCGGCATTCTGTAATGACAACTGGAACTTGGGAACAACCCATGCAAAAGACCCATACCGCGGGATCCACAAGGGAACTTGAAGAAAACCGGAACATTGAAAATGTTAACATCAGTTGCAAATTTGCAATAGTTCACACTGACGAGATGCGACTAACTTTTAAACTGCTACAGTCATGTAACAATCATGTAACAGTTAAGATGTCAACATCAACATTTGAAAGAAAATATGGGAGCAGTGTGTTGGACACTTCTGAGGGACGACCATGTTGTCTAATATTCCATTGTTTTTGTGCTCTTTCCACTCTTCTCTCCCCTTGTGACGAAGATGATGAGCCAGCCGCACCAACGTAAGTATGATAAATATTCTGTTCCCACAAGACTACAATAAAAACAATATACATACAGTACATTCGAAAAGTATTCAAACCCCTTGACTTTCCCCACATTTTTCTACATTACAGCCTTATTCTAAAATTGAACAACACACAATACCCCATAATGACAAAGTAAAAACAGCTTTTTATACATTTTTGCAAATGTATAAAAAGAAAACTGAAATATCACATAGGTATTCAGACCCTTTACTCACTACATTGTAGAAGCACCTTTGGCAGCGATTACAGCCTTGAGTCTTCTTGGCACACCTGTATTTGGGGAGTTTCTCCCATTCTTCTCTGCAGATCCTCTCAAGCTCTGTCAGGTTGGATGGGATTGCAGCACAGCTATTTTTTAGGTCTCTACAGAGATGTTCTATCGTGTTCAAGTCTGGGCTCTGGCTGGGCCACTCAAGGATATTCAGAGATTTGTCCCAAAGCCACTCCTGTGTTGTCATGGCTGTGTGCTTAGGGTCGTTGTCCTGTTGGAAGGTGAACCTTTGCCCCCAGTCTGAGATCCTGAGCAGGTTTTCATCAAGGATCTCTCTGTACTTTGCTCTGTTCATCTTTCCCTCGATCCTGACTAGTCTCCCAGTCCCTGCCGCTGAAAAACATACCCACAGCATAATGCTGCCACCACAATGTTTCACCGTAGGGATGGTGCCAGTTTTCCTCCAGACGTGACGCTTGGCATTCAGGCCAAAGAATTCAATCTAACATCAGACCAGAGAATTTTTTTTCTCATGGTCAGAGTCCTTTAGGTGCCTCTTAGAAAACTCAAAGCGAGCTGTCGTGCATTTTTACTGAGGAGTGGCTTCCATCTGGCCACTCTACCATAAAAGCCTGATTGGTAGAGTGCTGCAGAGATGGCTGTCCTTCTGGAAGGTTCTCCCATCTCCGGAGGAACATCGGGTTCTTGGTCACCTTCCTGACCAAGGCCCTTCTCTCCCAGTTGCCCAGTTTGGCCTCTAGGAAGAATCTTGGTGATTCCAAACTTCTTCAATTTAAAAATGATGGAGGCCACTGCTGTTGTTGGGGAACTTCAATGCTTTTACTTTTTTTTTTAATCCTCCCAAATCTGTGCAGACACAATCCTGTCTCTGAGCTCTAAGGACAATTCCTTTGACCTCATGGCTTGGTTTTTGCTCTGACATGCAATGTGGGATCTCAAATAGACAGGTGTGTGCCTTTCCAAATCATGTCCAATCAATTTAATTTACCACAGGTGGACTCCAATCAAGTTGTAGAAACATCTCAAGGATAATCAATGAAAACAGGATGCACCAGAGCTCAATTTCGAGACTCATAGCAAATGGTTTGAAAACGTATTTACATAAGGTATTTCTGTTTTACAACAATTTCTAAAAACCTATATTTCCTTTGTCATTGTGGGGTATTATGTGTAGATTGATGAGGGGAAAAAATTATTGAATACTTTTTACAATAGGTCTGAAAAGTAACAAAATGTGGAAAAAAGGGGTCTGAATACTTTCCGAATGCACCATATATACAGGTGAAGTCAGAAGTTTACATACACTTAGGTTGGAGTCATTAAAACTCGTTTTTCAACCACTCCACAAATGTCTTGTTAACAAACTATAGTTTTGGCAAATTGGTTAGGACATCTACTTTGTGCATTGACAAGTAATTTTTCCAACAATTGTTTACAGACAGATTATTTCACTTACAATTCACTGTATCACAATTCCAGTGGGTCAGAAGTTTACATACACTAAGTTGACTGTGCCTTTAAACAGGTTGAAAAATTGCAGAAAATGATGTTATCGAATCAAATGTATTTATAAAGCCCTTCTTACATCAGCTGATATCTCAAAGTGCTGTACAGAAAACCAGCCTAAAACCCCAAACAGCAAGCAATGTAGCAATGAAAAACTCCCTAGAAAGGCCAAAACCCAGGAAGAAACCTAGAGAGGAACCAGGCTATGAGGGGTGGCCAGTCCTCTTCTGGCTGTGCCGGGTGGAGATTATAACCGAACATGGCCAAGATGTTCAAATGTTCATAAATGACCAGCATGGTCAAATAATACTAATCACAGTAGTTGTCGAGGGTGCAGCAAGTCAGCACCTCAGGAGTAAATGTCAGTTGGCATTTCATACCCGTTCATTAAGAGTATCTATACCGCTCCTGCTGTCTCTAGAGTTGAAAACAGCAGGTCTGGGACAGGTAGCACGTCCGGTGAACAGGAGCAGCAGCACGGCCAGGTGGACTGGGGACAGCAAGGAGTCATCATGCCAGGTAGTCCTGAGGCATGGTCCTAGGGCTCAGGTCCTCAGAGAGAGAGAAAGAGAGAAGACAGGAGAAGTACTCCAGATATAACAAACTGACCCTAGCCCCCTGACACAAACTACTGCAGCATAAATACTGGAGGCTGAGACAGGAGGGGTCAGGAGACACTGTGGCCCCATTCGATGATACCCCCGGACAGGGCCAAACAGGAAGGATATAACCCCACCCACTTTGCCAAAGCACAGCCCCCACACCACTAGAGGCATATCTTCAACCACCAACTTACCATCCTGAGACAAGGCCGAGTATAGCCCACAAAGATCTCCGCCACGGCACAACCCAAGGGGGGCGCCAACCCAGACAGGAAGATCAGGAAGATGTTGTTGCCATAGAAAACACAAAATAGTTCCCCAGGCAGGCATATTGACTACAATCAGAGACCGAATAAACACATGGCTGAAATTAAAGTATAGAAGGAGATGAAGGAGGATCTTGTAATGGGCATGGTTGGAGAAGTCAGAACCCTGTGATTGAGTTTCAATTTCCCTGGCTGCGCCAAAACCTTTACTATTTAATATTGTCATAATACGCACAGGCAGGCAGAGACAGGAAGGGCAGTCCGTTACTCCAGTTCCTCTTTGCTTGACATCATGGAAAAATCAAAAGAAATCAGCCAAGACCTCACGAAAACAAAAACAGAATGCACTCCCAGGAATCCTAGTTCCACAATAAATGTTTGATTTGTTCGATAATGTCCATTATATATGTCCAAGTAGCTACTTTTGTTAGCACGTTTAGTACACAAATCAACACTTGTACAGGTCCATCCGAACGTCGGATGTAAACTTCCAAAAGTTATATTACAGGTCGAAGAAACTTGTCAAACTAAGTATAGAATCAATCTTTAGGATGTTAGTATCATAAATCTTCAATAAAGTTCCAACAGGAGAATTCCTGTCTGTAGAGAAGCCATAGAACGCAGGTCGCTATCATGTGAAATGCGCGTGACCAGGACCTGGCTCTCTGCCAGACCACTGACTCAAAGAGCTCCCATCCGGCTCCACAACACAGTAGAAGCCTCATTCAAGTTTCTAAAGACGGTTGACATCAAGTGGAAGCCCTAGGAAGTGCAAATTTATCCATATCCCACTGTGAATTCAATAAGGGCTGGGTTGAAAATCGACCAACCTCAGATTTCTCACTCCCTGTTTGGATTTCTTCTCAGGTTTTTGCCTGCCATATGAGTTCTGTTATACTCACAGACATCATTCAAACAGTTTTAGAAACTTCAGAGTGTTTTCTATCCAATACTAATAATAATATGCATATATTAGGAACTGGGACTAAGGAGCAGGCTGTTTACTCTGGGCACCTTTCATCCAAGCTACTCAATACTGCCCCTGCAGCCATAAGAAGTTAAATAGCTTTTTAAAATGATAAACTTGGATTAGCTAACACAACGTGTCATTGGAACACAGGAGTGATGGATGCTGATAATGGGCCTCTGTATGCCTATGTAGATATTCCATTAAAAGAATCTGCCGTTTCCAGCTACAATAATAATTTACAACATTAACATTGTCTACACTGTATTTCTGATCAATTTGATGTTATTTTAATGGACAAAAAATGTGCCTTTCTTTCAAAAACTGACATTTCTAAGTGACCCCAAACTTTTGAACGGTAGTGTACATATCATAATTTCCCCCTTGAACTGACTAAACTCTTGGTATTTCTTCACTAGGAAAACAAATTCGACAAACAACCACAAAGACAAAAACGTGCGCCAGAGGAATACGAAATGAGAAGCTACTCGTTACAGTGAGTATTCTGGCCTTTAGAAAAAGGAATCTAAGGCATATGGAAGTCAACATTGAACTAAGTGATATACTGTAGGAATGTGATCATTTACATTTACATTTAAGTCATTTAGCAGACGCTCTTATCCAGAGCGACTTACAAATTGGCACAGGGTATACTAATTCCTTCCTCCCCCTGATTTTCATTAACAGATGACTAACTGCATATCTTGACCACATGAAGGTATCTGAGGAGGGAGCTCCAGGCAATTTTTAATGAAGCATATCTCATCTCTCTCTTATGAGAAAAAACAATAACAGCGTAACACTGGCAGAAAAGAACAAGATGGCTGTCTTAAGCATGACTTATTCAGTCTTACATGAACAGGCCTGGACGGAGAGATGACTAATTCCATCACGAAAGGTGTGCACATCTTTTTTTGTGTGCCGTTTGATGTCTCTTTTATTCATTTTATCATGTCCTCCAACCAGAGGTGATCCTTTTTGTATTACATATCATGTAAAACGCATGCAAATTATTACGCAATAGGATGCCCAGAATAGACTTTGTTGTTTTCCCTCATGTCTGTGTGGCTATTTTGCATCCAAAGGAATTATGTTTTTTTATGAAATTGTCCTGACCTGAAAAATACTGTTATATTCTTAAATAACTTTGTACAGCTGATTCATTAAACTATGTTTGATTTAGTGAAAGGAAAGTCCACTCTTAACAGCCATTATAGTGAAAATGTGATGCAAGGGATTCAAAGTCTGGCAGTATTTACTTGAAAATGACTATAGAAAATGACTACTATATATCTATCTAGTTATATATAAAATTACAATTAAGTGTTTATTTTTCAGAGTAACTTAGGATGTCTTGTATATGTTGAGGTATGAGTGTTCAAACAATAGCAAATACTGTATGTGAAGAAAAAAATACATTTTATATTTCCCAACTTAATTCATTCATTTTTATTTTTCTGAAATTGTACAGCATGGCTATTATCCTATGCAATATGTATTCATATATAGATATATTGGGGGTAGTTTGTTTTTCTCAGTGAAGCTTTAATATTGTGGGATCACTTGGAAGCTGGTATAGCAAAATGCACTGCTGTAGCTGCATGACTCCTGTCCTATAAATACAGTGTATCCATGTGTATTGCAGTGCAAATGGACCGACATTAGGCTGGAAATGGAAGGAGCTACGGTATCTCTAGCCACAATAAAACATCAGACCAATAACATACGAGACCAATACATTTTTGAAAATAAAAGGCTCCAAAATACATTTAGTTTCTTTGCCTCGAAAATCATTTCTAGAAACCGCAACATTTGTGCCAGTTTAAATATCCTCATACAACACAATGGTCACTATGTTCCAGCACACATTTACAAAATCAGCAGCATGAAGAACAACACATCCCCCAACTCTTCCACAACCCACCTCCCACATGTGTACCGTGTGTAGTGAGTTGACCTGTCTCTCTCTGCTGTTTGTGTTGATGAGCTTCAGCTCCTCAGTCCTGGAGCACCTTCCTCAGCTCCCCCTCCACCTCCTCCACCAAGGCAGGGAAGCTGGGGTCCAAGAGACACAGGCGGACAAAGGGCTCCAGCTCCCCACGGGACAGAGCACTGTGGCGGTACACCAGGGGCAAAGACAGACCATGCTCGCCCAGGAAGTGCTGAGAAAATAATAGATAGACCAGGGACCTGTTCATTTGTTTGTATACAATTAAAGCCATGCTATTGGCTAACTATAATCTCCCAAGTCAGTTAGGTGTTCATTATTTCATTGGCCTACTCTACACTTCAGTAGTGGCGGGGAATAACTACAACCCCATGAAGTGTAGGTTACATTCAAGCTCAGTGGGTGAGAGTAGTAATGTTAAATAGCTACTATTTATTCACCTTGCGCGATTGTCAAACTCCATCAATTGATCATTACATGAATCATCACCCTCAGCATTCATCAGTCATCTATCTAATCACTGTGTTGTGTCAGTACCAACCTACCTGGGTAAGACGTTTGATGGATAAAGAGCCCTGGACGACCTCCGGTTCAGTAGCCATAGCCTCCCCAGCACCCGCCTGATGACAAGGTTAAAAGAGATGATACTAATGCCACAGGACTTTACAAGGCAACACACCAAGGGAGGTTAAGCTGCATCATAGCTGCATCCTTTATTGTATGATTTCCCTCAGTCATCATGGCTCATTCATTCATCCTCACTGACAGCTTTTTCAAATGTGTGTGATGGTGTTTATTGTTGGTTTAATTTCTCCCCCTTCTGTGTGGGGAGGTTAAGGATGAACATATTTCACATTGTCATTGATTCATACATAAAATCCATATTAACCTAGTTGGTTCCAGGGCCATTCAGTATTAAACAAGCTATATTGTTTTCATGCCTGTAAATAGCACCATCTAGTGGGTGATTCTTACTGTAACAACAACAACTTTAATACCTCAACTATAGTTTGCCTCATACATTATGAAGAATAACATTCTTAAAATAAGAACAGCTTTAAAGGTGAAAAAAACAAACATGCAATGCACTCATTTCAATTAGATAATGTATTGCAGGAGCTGTTCCAATGCAGATGTTCCAAAATACACTTTCATGATACAATACATAGCTACATGTTTTCAGTGTGAATGTGTTGTTGAGTACCTGTTGATTCTGTGCAGTGGTCTTGGTAGGGGGCTGATTGGGTGTTGGGGGGCAGCTGAGTGGTGGTGGTGGTGGCCCCCCCTGTGTGGTGACAGGCAGGTACTCCTTCAGTCTGAGTACTGCACTGCTACACTCCTCCAGGGCCTCAGCCCTGCTGCCACTGAACTGCATCCTGATCAGACGGCTCTCCCCCTGCACATACACAGCATTGTTTCGTTTGAGAGCTAGCCAATATCTCCTCTTCAAATGCTACTAAGACAATCTTAACAAGCTTGACACGCCACTTACAATTCATCAGTGGCACTTATCTAGAACACTTATTTAGCCTACATATCACTCACAAGCCATGCCCTTGGCAGAACATGGGCAACCAAAGCACTGCTTAGAGCCAGCTAGTTGTTCCAAGACTGGTAAAATGCATCGTGTCAGGCCTCAGATCCCCGTAAATCAGGCCATTTAATGACCAATTACACTGTTGTCTCAGCACAGCCACCCCTGCCAAACATCAGGTCTGCCACACGCATGTCAGTGTGAAATCTGGCTATGGTAAATAAAGCTGCCACTATACAAATAGCTGAGGACATTACAGAATAAAATTCCGGTGTTGCCTTGTAGTCAACATTAGCCTAAGTTTCATATAAAACTAGGTGCTAGAATAATAATACAATTTGGTATGTAGACTCTTGTATACTTTAGCTAGCTACTATTTAAAAATTGGTGTTGTTTCTGAAAGCAAATATAGGCTTTCGCAACCCACCTTAACAGTCAGACGGAACAGCAGGGTATCTGATTTCTGCTGAACTTTGAGGTAGCTTGGAGCATCAAGTAAGGAAAACCCATCCTGAAAAAGGTGGAATCACAACAATCAGACAGACTAACAATTGTAAACAAACAACAGTCAAAAGTCAGAGTAGTAAAATAAAGTCATATGGGATAGGGCACATAGCTAATCCTCATGTCTTCAATGAGACAAAAAAGTACATTTAATAGTATCAGACGGAGCATGCAGCAATCACAGCTCTACTTTTGGTTGGCAGAAGCTGGAGCAAATCTCAAATGATCTGAAATGTCATAAGTACGCCTGCAGGGGGCTCTATTGACTCAGAAACCCATCCAGACCCTGTGACCAGCATCATGCCATCAGAATGTCTTTGGAAAGATAACTTCCATCTCAAACAACCAGCTGTTGGAGGCTGAATGTTGTTGTACTAAATATTAGTTTTGATTGAGTCATAAGGTGTGTTCGAATACTCATACAAACCGTACTCTTTGTGACGTGAATTGAGTATATAAACTCAGCAAAAAAAATACCTTTTTCTTTCAACAATAATTTGTAAAAATCCAAATAAAAAATGATGCGTTTAAACACTGTTTCCCATGCTTTTTCAATGAACCATAAACAATTAATGAACATGCACCTGTGGAACGGTTGTTAAGGTTAAGACACTAACAGCTTATAGACGGTAGGCAATTAAGGTCACAGTTATGAAAACTTAGGACACTAAAGAGGCCTTTCTACGGACTCTGAAAAACACCAAAAGAAAGATGACCAGGGTCCCTTCTCAACTGCGTGAACGTGCCTTAGGCATGCTGCAAGGAGGCATGAAGACTGCAGATGTGGCCAGGGCAATAAATTGCAATGTCCATACTGTGAGACACCTAAGACAGTGCTACAGGGAGACAGGACACACAGCTGATCGTCCTCGCAGTGGCAGACCACGTGTAACAACACCCGCACAGGATCGGTACATTCGAACATCACACCTACGGGACAGGTACAGGATGGCAACAACAACTGCTCGAGTTACACCAGGAACACACAATCCCTCCATCAGTGCTCAGACTGTCCGCAATAGGCTGACAGAGGCTGGATTGAGGGCTTGTAGGCCTGTTGTAAGGCAGGTCATCACCAGACATCACCGGAAAAAATGTCGCCTGTGGGCAAAAACCCACCGTCCCTGGACCAGACAGGACTGGCAAAAAGTGCTCTTCACTGACAAGTCGCGGTTTTGTCTCACCAGGGGTGATGGTCGGATTCGCGGATTGATTTGGAAGTGGAGGGTCCATCATGGTCTGGGACAGTGTGTCACAGCATCATCGGACTGAGCTTGTTATCATTGCAGGCAATCTCAATGCTGTGCGTTACAGGGAAGACATCCTTCTCCCTCATTTTGGTACCCTTCCTGCAGGCTCATCCTGACATGACCCTCCAGACTGACAATGCCACCTGCCATACTGCTTGTTCTGTGCGTGATTTCCTGCAAGACAGGAATGTCAGTGTTCTGCCATGGCCAGCGAAGAGCCTGGATCTCAATCCCATTGAGCACGCCTGGGACCGATTGGATCAGAGGGTGAGGGCTAGGGCCATTCCATTGGGTCAGAAGTTTACATACACTCAATTAGTATTTGGTAGCATTGCCTTTACATTGTTTAACTTGGGTCAAACGTTTTGGGTAGCGTTCCACAAGCTTCCCACAATGAGTTGGGTGAATTTTGGCCCATTCTTCCTGACAGAGCTGGTCTAACAGTCAGGTTTGTAGGCCTCTTTGCTCGCACGCGCTTTTTACGTTCTGCCCACACATTTTTTATAGGATTGAGGTCAGGGCTTTGTGATGGCCACTCCAATACCTTGACTTTGTTGCCCTTAAGAGATTTTGTCACAACTTTGAAAATGTGCTTGGGGTCATTGTCCATTTGGAAGAACCATTTGTGACCAAGCTTTAACTTCCTGACTGATGTCTTGAGATGTTGCTTCAATATATCCACATAATTGTCCTCCCTACGATGCCATCCATTTTGTGAAGTGCACCAGTCCCTTCTGCAACAAAACACCCCCACAACATGATGCTGCCACCCCAGTGCTTCACGGTTGGGATGGTGTTCTTCGGCTTGCAAGCCTCCCCTCTTTTCCTCCAAACATAATGATGGTCATTATGGCCAAACAGTTCTATTTTTGTTTCATCAGACCAGAGGACATTTCTCCATAAACTACCATCTTTGTCCCCTTGTGCAGTTGCAAACCGTAGTCTGGCTTTTTTATGGCGGTTTTGGAGCACTAGCTTCTTCCTTGCTGAACGGCCTTTTAGGTTATGTCGATATAGGACTCGTTTTGCTGTGAATATAGATACTTTTGTACCCGTTTCCTCCAGCATCTTCACAAGGTCATTTGCTGTTGTTCTGGGATTGATTTGCACTTCTCGCACCAAAGTTCGTTGATCTCTAGGGGACAGAAATAATTTCCTTCCTGAGCGGAATGACAGCTGCGTCGTCCCATGGTGTTTATACTTGCATACTATTGTTTGTACAGATGAACGTGGTACCTTCAGGTGTTTGGAAATTGCTCCCAAGGATGAACCAGGAGGTCTACCATTTTTTTCTGAGGTCTTGGCTGATTTCTTTTGATTTTCCAATGATGTCAAGCAAAGAGGCAGAGTTTGAAGGTAGGCCTTGAAATACATCCATAGGTACACCTCCAATTGACTCAAATTATGTCAATTAGCCTATCAGAAGCTTCTAAAGCCATTAAATAATTTTCTGTAATTTTCGAAGGTGTTTAAAGGCACGGTCAATTTAGTGTATGTAAACTTCTGACCTACTGGAATTGCGATACAGTGAATTATAAGTGAAATAATCTGTCTGTAAACAATTGTTGGAAAAATTACTTGTGTCATGCACAAAGTAGATGTCCTTGCCAAAACTATAGTTTGTTAACAAGAAATGTATGGAGTGGTTGAAAATCTAGTTTTAATGACTCCAACCTAAGTGTATGTAAACTTCTGACTTCAACTGTACCTAACGTTAGTTGGCTACTAATACATCGAACTTGCCAGGCAGTATTATTAACTATCTGCTATCTAACTAATTACCCAACGTTTATTGACTTGATAATTTACATAATTCTTAGCTAAGTGGCATGGACATTGTTCATTCTGGCTATCGACTCCGATTTCAGAGCTCTCTCGCGCAGAATAACTGATGAATTCACAAATGCTCAACACCCGTTGAATATGGCCTGTGTCAGTAAACGTCGGCAAAAGAAAGCATAAATATATTGTTGCCAGCAGCAGTTAATGTCTCCAACACTCTAGATAACATGAAAACATCATAATCAGCTCTGCTCGGGCAAGTAAAATGGTCAGAGTGAGGTGTTCTCTCAGTCTCATTTGTGTCTGGAAGTAGCTAGCCAACGTTAGCTTGGGTGCTTGACTGCCGTCGAACGCTCGGATCAACCCTATTCCTCGGCCAGAGCGTCCAGTGTGCGCTCTGAATGCTCCGAACTTATGAACGGACAATCTGACAATTTGGATTTACAAACACCCAGAGCACACTCTGGCACTCCAAATTGAATTTACGAACACAACCGAAATCGTAAAATGTTTAGCTAGTCAGTTCTTATGCTAACAAGCTAGCAAGAGGTTGCATAGCAACAGCATCAACTTCAGGTAGACAGGCGAAGCTCTAGTACGCTCAACTGAAACGATATGGTTTGTTTACAGTATACTAAAATGAACTAATAGTATATAGTATGTAGTAAATACTCATTAAGTATGTCGTATACAGTATGTTAGTATGGGTATTCGAACACAGCTATAGTCTGAAATCTCTAGAAATCTCTCCATGATTAGGCTACAATGAATAAAAACAGGTGTTAGTTTAGTTCCAAGTATGAATCAGCACTTTTCTAACCAAGTGAAAAATGACACTTTCCTGAATACTTTCAGATGTCATCTGACACCTTACAATTTATAACTATTTAACATCAACTAAAGTACAAATCTATTTAAACACTATTCTGTTTAGTAGTTTCTTCAGCATTGGAATTTGCGTTGAAATGTACCAGGGAAATATAGGTCAATAATACCTGCTGTGTTGACAGGAGACAGTAGTTGCGTTTTGCACATTATTAATGATAGAAAATGTGTTGGACCTTGTCCTGAGCACGGGGAAATGCTAGCTTTATGACAGGATATTTGGAATAACATTTTACTATAGCAACATATCCTTCTTAGTGATATAGATACTGCAAGTTATGTTTCTCCATTTCAAATGGACTTCAGCACAATGGAGGGATGGATACTCTACTCAGCTTTGTTACATAAAACATTACACTTCAGCTCCGTACTTCCAGATTCAAAACAGATTTCAATTTTCCTACTCCGCTGAGATGTTCTGAAGGGATTACATCAAATTTGTATTTTTAGTTGAAAATTATCATATCAGGAAGGCATCACATTACATAATTTCACCAAGACTTGTCAAATCATTCTGAGGCATAGTCAATCGTTTTCTGAGTCAGGTTGAGAGGTTCCATTTTCTATAATCCCAATCCCCTCCTTCCTCCAAATACTGAGAGAAAGACCCTATTAAACCATATCTTAGAATCAGGAATAATCTGGATGATGATTACACTCAATAACCCTCTCTCTCCTCCAGCATGGTGCATCCTAATATGGCATCATCATTCAGTTGGGACTCCCCTGGCATCAGCCACCGTGTATTACTGTAAACTCCCTTTATTGAAAGATACTCAAGAGCGTTACGATTAAGGGCGCCGGTCTATCAATGACCGCTATCCCCTTTTGTCAGAGAGCACTTTGTGTCCTGACCTGAATAAGCATGTAGCCTTGTCTGGCACCCTGGCTCAGCAAGATGGCTGTAGCCACTTTCCACCCATCACTTGATGTGGCATAGCGCAGCTATGGCCCTTGTGTTTCTACAGCAATTTCTGCTGAGTCTCTCAGCTGCACACAGAGTCTGGCAGTGAACCTTGAGAAGACACAGGATAAACTGCACACTAACACAGGCACTATTCTGTAGACAGAACAGTGGTGGCAGGCAGCCTAGTGGTTAGAGCATTGGACTTGTACCTGAAAGTTTGCAAGATCAAATCCCCAAGCTGACAAGGTAAAAATCTGTCCTTCTGCCCCTGAACAAGGCAGTTAACCCACTGTTCCTAGGCTGTCATTGAAAATAAGACTTTCTTCTTAACTAACTTGCCTGTAAAATAAATCAAATAGAAAGTACAACAGCAACATAGCTGGTGTTCAGTACTTGTTTTTGTTCCCTGTGTTTCAAAGGACTTGGAATCAAGTAATTTCTCAACATTTTTGCAAAAACATACAAGTGTATCCATAGCTAGGCTATCTGCCTATAAGCCAAATAGTGGAGATCTAAGCTTAGACTAGCCCTTGATAATAACAATAAGTGTACAAAGTTGAGTGTGCAAAGTTGAGTGTGCAAAACCTCAGAACAGCCTCATTTATTTGGGGCGTGGACTCTGCAAGGTATTGAAAGCATTCCACAGGGATGCTGGCCCATGTTGACTCTAATGCTTCCCACAGTTGTGTCAAAATCGCTGGCTGTCCTTTGGGTGGTGGACCATTCTTGATACACACAGGAAACTGTTGAGCGTGAAGAACCCAGCAACGTTGCAGTTCTTGACACACTCAAACTGGTGCACCTGGCACCTACTCCTATAACCCATTCAAAGACACTGCAATCTTTTGTCGTGCCCTTTTGTCGTGCTTAAAAATCCTTCTTTAACCTGTCTCTTTCCCTTTATCTACACTGATTGAAGTGGATTTAACATGTGACATAAATAAGTGTTCATAGCTTTCAACTGGATTCACCTGGTAAGTATGTCATGGAAAGAGCAGGTGTTCCTAATTTTTTGTACAGTCAGTGTAATTAGGCCAACAGGTTGGACAATAACAGTTATTATGTCTATGGAGTGTACAATTGGCAATAATTTGGTATATAATAATGAGTAATTGAATATATTGGGGGAATTTTTATTTGTATTTGATCTTATTTGGTTACATTGATATTTGGTCCAGAGATGTGCATGTGTGAAATGTGCAAGTGTAACCGATGTGAAATGGCTCGCTATTTAGCGGTGGTGCACGCTAATAGCGCTTCAATCGGCTGCAGCTTTTGTGGAGCGATGGGTAACGACGCTTCGTGGGTGTCAGTTGTCTGTGTGCAGAGAGTCTCTGGTTCGAGCCCAGGTAGGTAGGTAGAGGGAAGGAAGCTATACTGTTACACGAGTCCAGCTCAAAGACGGTAAAAACTAGATTCAGATCAATCCAGGAATTACTTGACATCAAAGGACATGTAATGTAGTTAGACCTCAACTCACTTACCAGAAGATCGTGGCCTTGGGACACCAACATATGACCAGATTCCACAATGGTGAGCACCAATTCACCCGCGCTTTCACTGGGCTCAAACATCTAGAGAAGTTTCAAGACACATTTTCAACATCTACAGCTGGATGATTCACATCACATCTGAGGCAAGTTCGTTGACTAACCATAATGTAAAGTGTAGGCCTATAAGTATTTTATTTACTAATGTAGTAAACTAGCCTACATTTGTAAACAACGTTTGGTTAGCCTATCTAGCAAGTGGCATTAGGTAGCTAACTTTAGCTAGCGTCATCTCCTACAACACAGAGGTTGGACAAAATTCACGACTAGACAACTTCATGTCACCTTCCATGGATTACCGCCGTCTTCTTTGGTCCCAGGCAAAAAACGTCCAAAGCGTTTCAACGTCCATATAGATTTATGTACAGTTGCCATTTGTAAAAACAATTCTAATATATATATATTATTGTTATTATATATCCCAGAAGAGCTTATATATCAGAAATTCATGAGTCACGCCTGTAGATTGGGTTTCTGTGTGCGCGCATGCGCTGGGTTCTGGCTGGGGATGCTGGAAGTGCGCCTTTTGTATTTTTAATTTCACCTTTATTTAACCAGGTAGGCAAGTTGAGAACAAGTTCTCATTTACAATTGCGACCTGGCCATGATAAAGCAAAGCAGTTTGACACATACAACGACACAGAGTTGCACATGGAGTAAAACAAACATACAGTCAATAATACAGTATAAACAAGTCTATATACGATGTGAGCAAATGAGGTGAGATAAGGGAGGTAAAGGCAAAAAAAGGCCATGGTGGCAAAGTAAATACAATATAGCAAGTAAAACACTGGAATGGTAGATTTGCAATGGAAGAATGTGCAAAGTAGAAATAAAAATAATGGGGTGCAAAGGAGCAAAATAAATACATTAATTAAATACAGTAGGGAAAGAGGTAGTTGTTTGGGCTAAATTATAGGTGGGCTATGTACAGGTGCAGTAATCTGTGAGCTGCTCTGACAGTTGGTGCTTAAAGCTAGTGAGGGAGATAAGTGTTTCCAGTTTCAGAGATTTTTGTAGTTCGTTCCAGTCATTGGCAGCAGAGAACTGGAAGGAGAGGCGGCCAAAGAAAGAATTGGTTTTGGGGGTGACGAGAGAGATATACCTGCTGGAGCGTGTGCTACAGGTGGGAGATGCTATGGTGACCAGCGAGCTGAGATAAGGGGGGACTTTACCTAGCAGGGTCTTGTAGATGACATGGAACCAGTGGGTTTGGCGACGAGTATGAAGCGAGGGCCAGCCAACGAGAGCGTACAGGTCGCAATGGTGGGTAGTATATGGGGCTTTGGTGACAAAACGGATTGCACTGTGATAGACTGCATCCAATTTGTTGAGTAGGGTATTGGAGTATTGGTATTGGATTTTTCGTGCTAGCCTAGCACACTAGTTGCACCTACTCAACTCTAACCTAATCCCCAGGCTCAATTGCTCAACCTGTGATTCGTTTAGTGATGTGTTAGTGGTGCTGGGTTAGAATAGAGACCACGTTTACATGCGCACAGTATTCATAGCGCATACACCACTTGAAGTCTTGGATAAAGTGTTTACATTCACCTTTGATATCACGTGCATCTCTGTACCCATGAATAAACAGAATATTCCCCATTTAAATTGATATAGAATAGTAACTGAAATATGGACACTGACTGTAGTTCAATAACCTCTCACAAATATAATATTAACTCATGCAGAATTATGCATTTCTTGCAGTAAAATTATACAACAAATGTTCATTTAGTCTCAGGAACAGGAGTGGAGAAATATGATTTCTTTCTTTCAGCCTCTCTTTAGAAAATGTGAATGAGCATGTCATGTAATGTGTTATGTGTTATACAAGCAGTATTTCACCAGTGGTGGTTGCTGATGTTTAAGATGAGGGGGGCCAATAATTTTTTTAGGAGCATGGCCTTATTTCTATTACAGCATATTGGATGACTGTAATTCATATTCCATTCACCCAGCTCAATGTAACATCGATAGGTTTAGGCCACTACATGATCCTCAAATGTTCCAAATACCAATAATGAGGTTTCTAAAACCTAGCCTACGAATGAAAGTTTACAACGTAGGTGCACAGGTCGAGAGAAAAATGTGATTAATACAGGTGACAGTGACACATTCAGTACCGCCTTGCACACTCTTGCCTGCATCTAGCTGATATAGGGCGTAATCATTAGTCTACCAGTTGGAAACAAGCGTTTCTATTGGATAAATTCAAGTATGTTTATCCCTGTTTTGTTCTGTTTGCTTCTGTTAAAGAAACGTCAATCAACAGAATCGGGGGAATGAATACACCCTTGATGACACGCAAACACAGTTCACTTTCATAGCAGCCACATACAAACAGCATGAACATTTTGATCGTTGTATAATTCCTTCTCGCATCTACACGCTTTCCTCCTCCCACCTTTACCGTTAGCTTCTGGATTTCAGTACACAACACATCAGCTGTCTGTGACCAGGCAAAAAAAACTTTCCAAGCCAAACCTTCCTATCATAACTGCTAACCGCTACACACAGCCTACATCGTTGTCACCATATTAGCTAACAACATTAGAAATGTCATAGTCAATATAGCTACTAGAACTAACGTGTTAGTAAACACGCAGTACAGTGTACAGTCAGCAAGAAGTTACACTCAGTAGCAATCATGTAATAAAACCAAAAGCTTACCTTGGACTTGGAAGAGTTCAAGTGTTGGCTAGCCATAGCCAGATAGCTAACATAGTATTCCTAGATAGTAGGCTAAACTAGCTAGCTAAATGAAAGTGAAAGTTGTAAAAAATGTATAGTTCTTTCTCTCTCTCTCTCTCTCTTGCTTTTCCTTCATTTTTAAAGAAATACATTTCTTCAAAACTGTTCAACTATTGACTTTCTCTCTCTTTGAGTCAACTACTCACCACATGTTATACACTGCAGTCCTAGCTAGCTGTAGCTTATGCTTTTAGTACCAGATGTATTCTCTTATCCTTTCATTGGGTGGACAACATTGCTGTTCATGCTGCAAGAACTCTGATAGGTTGTCCTCCAGAAGTTGTCATAATTGCTGTGTAAGTCTATGGAAGGGGGTGAGAACCATGAGCCTCCTTGGTTTTGTATTTAAGTCAATGTACACAGAGGAGGACGGAAAATGCTGGTGCTACCCTCAGAGTGCTGTTGAGCCTACTGTAGACCTTCATTGCAAAACGGTTTGTTTTAATGATTTATTTGGTGACGTGAATATATTTAGTATAGGCCTAGTTTTATCAAAAAATTGTAATATTTTTAATGTTTCACTTTATATATATATATATATATTTATTTCCCCCAATTCCGTGGTATTCAATTGGTAGTTACAGTCTTGTCCCATCATCGCAACTCCCGTGTGGACTCAGGAGGTCGAGAGCCCGTGCGTTCTCTGAAACACAACCCAGCCAAGCCGCACTGCTTCTTGACACACTGCTTGCTTAACCCTGAAGCCAGCCGCACCAATGTTTTTAAAATGTATTTATTTCACCTTTATTTAACCAGGTAGGCTAGTTGAGAACAAGTTCTCATTTGCAACTGCGACCTGGCCAAGATAAAGCATAGCAGTGTGAACAGACAACACAGAGTTACACATGGAGTAAACAATTAACAAGTCAATAACACATTAGAGAGAAGAAAAAAAAGAAAAGGGGAGTCTATATACAATGTGTGCAAAAGGCATGAGGAGGTAGGTGGATAATTACAATATTGCAGATTAACACTGGAGTGATAAATGATCAGATGATCATGTACAGGTAGAGATATTGGTGTGCAAAAGAGCAGAAAAGTAAATAAATAAAAACTGTGGGGATGAGGTAGGTGAAAATGGGTGGGATATTTACCAATAGACTATGTACAGCTGCAGCGATCAGTTAGCTGCTCAGATAGCTGATGTTTGAAGTTGGTGAGGGAGATAAAAGTCTCCAACTTCAGCGATTTTTGCAATTCGTTCCAGTCACAGGCAGCAGAGTACTGGAACTAAAGGCGGCCGAATGAGGTGTTGGTTTAGGGATGATCAGTGAGATACACCTGCTGGAGCGCGTGCTACGGATGGGTGTTGCCATCGTGACCAGTGAACTGAGACAAGGCGGAGCTTTACCTAGCATGGCCTTGTAGATGACCTGGAGCCAGTGGGTCTGGCGACGAGTATGTAGCGAGGGCCAGCCGACTAGAGCATACAAGTCGCAGTGGTGGGTAGTATAAGGTGCTTTAGTGACAAAACGGATGGCACTGTGATAAACTGCATCCAGTTTGCTGAGTAGAGTGTTGGAAGCAATTTTGTAGATGACATCGCCGAAGTCGAGGATCGGTAGGATAGTCAGTTTTACTAGGGTAAGCTTGGCAGCGTGAGTGAAGGAGGCTTTGTTGCGGAATAGAAAGCCGACTCTTGATTTGATTTTCGATTGGAGATGTTTGATATGAGTCTGGAAGGAGAGTTTGCAGTCTAGCCAGACACCTAGGTACTTATAGATGTCCACATATTCAAGGTCGGAACCATCCAGGGTGGTGATGCTAGTCGGGCATGCGGGTGCAGGCAGCGATCGGTTGAAAAGCATGCATTTGGTTTTACTAGCGTTTAAGAGCAGTTGGAGGCCACGGAAGGAGTGCTGTATGGCATTGAAGCTCGTTTGGAGGTTAGATAGCACAGTGTCCAATGACGGGCCGAAAGTATATAGAATGGTGTCGTCTGCGTAGAGGTGGATCAGGGAATCGCCCGCAGCAAGAGCAACATCATTGATATATACAGAGAAACGAGTCGGCCCGAGAATTGAACCCTGTGGCACCCCCATAGAGACTGCCAGAGGACCGGACAGCATGCCCTCCGATTTGACACACTGAACTCTGTCTGCAAAGTAATTGGTGAACCAGGCAAGGCAGTCATCCAAAAAACCGAGGCTACTGAGTCTGCCGATAAGAATATGGTGATTGACAGAGTCGAAAGCCTTGGCAAGGTCGATGAAGACGGCTGCACAGTACTGTCTTTTATCGATGGCGGTTATGATATCGTTTAGTACCTTGATGAGGTGCACCCGTGACGGAAACCAGATTGCACAGCGGAGAAGGTACGGTGGGATTCGAGATGGTCAGTGACCTGTTTGTTGACTTGGCTTTCGAAGACCTTAGATAGGCAGGGCAGAATGGATATAGGTCTGTAACAGTTTGGGTCCAGGGTGTCTCCCCTTTGAAGAGGGGATGACTGCGGCAGCTTTCAATCCTTGGGGATCTCAGACGATATGAAAGAGAGGTTGAACAGGCTGGTAATAGGGGTTGCGACAATGGCGGCGGATAGTTTCAGAAATAGAGGGTCCAGATTGTCAAGCCCAGCTGATTTATACGGGTCCAGGTTTTGCAGCTCTTTTAGAACATCTGCTATCTGGATTTGGGTAAAGGAGAACCTGGAGAGGCTTGGGCGAGAAGCTGCGGGGGGGGGTGGAGCTGTTGGCCGAGGTAGGAGTAGCCAGGCGGAAGGCATGGCCGGCCGTTGAGAAATGCTTGTTGAAGTTTTCGATAATCATGGATTTATCGGTGGTGACCGTGTTACCTAGCCTCAGTGCAGTGGGCAGCTGGGAGGAGGTGCTCTTGTTCTCCATGGACTTCACAGTGTCCCAGAACTTTTTGGAGTTGGAGCTACAGGACGCAAACCTCTGCTTGAAGAAGCTGGCCTTAGCTTTCCTGACTGACTCCGTGTATTGGTTCCTGACTTCCCTGAACAGTTGCATATCGCGGGGACTATTCGATGCTATTGCAGTCCGCCATAGGATGTTTTTGTGCTGGTCGAGGGCAGTCAGGTCTGGTGTGAACCAAGGGCTGTATCTGTTCTTAGTTCTGCATTTTTTGAACGGAGCATGCTTATCTAAAATGGTGAGGAAGTTACTCTTAAAGAATGACCAGGCATCCTCTACTGACGGGATGAGGTCAATGTCCTTCCAGGATACCCGGGCCAGGTCGATTAGAAAGGCCTGCTCACAGAAGTGTTTTAGGGAGCGTTTGACAGTGATGAGGGGTGGTCGTTTGACTGCGGCACCGTAGCGGATACAGGCAATGAGGCAGTGGTCGCTGAGATCCTGGTTGAAGACAGCGGAGGTGTATTTGGAGGGCCAGTTGGTCAGGATGACGTCTATGAGGGTGCCCTTGCTTACAGAGTTAGGGTTGTACCTGGTGGGTTCCTTGATGATTTGTGTGAGATTGAGGGCATCTAGCTTAGATTGTAGGACTGCCGGGGTGTTAAGCATATCCCAGTTTAGGTCACCTAACAGAACAAACTCTGAAGCTAGATGGGGGGCAATCAATTCACAAATGGTGTCCAGGGCACAGCTGGGAGCTGAGGGGGGTCGGTAGCAGGCGGCAACAGTGAGAGACTTATTTCTGGAGAGAGTAATTTTCAAAATTAGTAGTTCGAACTGTTTGGGTATGTACCTGGAAAGTATGACATTACTTTGCAGGCTATCTCTGCAGTAGACTGCAACTCCTCCCCCTTTGGCAGTTCTATCTTGACAGAAGATGTTATAGTTGGGTATGGAAATCTCTGAATTTTTGGTGTCCTTCCTGAGCCAGGATTCAGACACGGCAAGGACATCAGGGTTAGCAGAGTGTGCTAAAGCAGTGAGTAAAACAAACTTAGGGAGGAGGCTTCTGATGTTGACATGCATGAAACCAAGGCTTTTTCGATCACAGAAGTCAACAGATGAGGGTGCCTGGGGACATGCAGAGCCTGGGTTTACCTCCACATCACCGCGGAACAGAGAAGGAGTAGTATGAGGGTGCGGCTAAAGGCTATCAAAACTGGTCGCCTAGAGCGTTGGGGACAGAGAATAAGAGGAGCAGGTTTCTGGGCATGGTAGAATATATTCAGGGCATAATGCGCAGACAGGGGTATGGTGGGGTGCGGGTACAGCGGAGGTAAGCCCAGGCACTGGGTGATGATGAGAGAGGTTGTATCTCTGGACATGCTGGTTGTAATGGGTGAGGTCACCGCATATGTGGGAGATGGGACAAAGGAGGTATCAGGGGTATGAGGAGTGGGACTAGGGGCTCCATTGTGAACTAAAACAATGATAACTAACCTGAGCAACAGTATACAAGGCATATTGACATTTGAGAGAGACATACAGCGAGGCATACAGTAATCACAGGTGTTGAATTGGGAAAGCTAGCTAAAACAGTAGGTGAGACAACAGCTAATCAGCTAGCACAACAACAGCAGGTAAAATGGCGTTGACAAGGCAACGGGGCCGACAGATAAAACAAACAAGCAGAATGGAGTACCGTGATTAATGGACAGTCCAGCGTGCATCAGCTATGTAGCCAAGTGATCAGTGTCCAGGGGGCAGCGGTGGATGGGGCAGGAGAGCTGGACAGGCGAGTGTTATCCAGGTTCAAAAACTAACAATGACTAAATGGCTTGTAGCTAGTTAGCTGGTTAGCTTCTGGAGGTTCTTGAGTGAGTTCTGGGCTAAACAAGCTTGCAGTTAGCAGGCCGAATTAGCAAGCAAGGAGATAACAAGGGCTAGAGAGTTAGCCTTTGGGGGACGTCGCGATGGGGTGAGTCTGTTTATTCCTCTTCATGCGGTGACATCGATAGACCGGTCTTGGGTCCGGGTATTGTAGTCCAGGAGTATGCTACGGTGGTAGCACAGGGGCTCTGGCCGGGCTAGCTTCAAGCTAAGTGGGTGGAAACGCTAGCCAGGAGTAATCAACCAGGGTTGCGGTTTAGCTCGATAGCTAGTTGTGAAGATCCAGCTGAAAAATGTTCCGTTTGCGGTGGGAATCCGGGGATAAAAAATAAATAGGTCCGTTATGCTCTGGTTAGCGTCGCGTTGTTCGAACTGGCGAGAGCTTTCCGAGCTAAAGGTTAGCTGATGACCGGTTAGCTGAAGACCGCTAGCACCGCTAGCATAGCTGGTGGTTAGCTGGCTAACTTCAGTTGAGGGGTTCCGGTTCCGAAGTAAATATAAATACTTTAGGAAAAAGTAGCTACATTGGGTGAGGCGGGTTGCAGGAGACTATTTGGAAGCTTAGGTTTAGCAAAATGTTTTTAAAGATATGCGAAGAAAAATATGTAAAACGAAAAAGAGACGATATATACAGGTATATACAGGGGACACGATACGACAGGACGACTTACTGCTACGCCATACACCGTACACCTGGTCTATCGTGTCAGCGTGCATAGGAGGCGCTAGTGCGCGATGGGACAAGAACATCCCTGTCGGCCAAACCCTCCCCTAACCCAGACAACGCTGGGCCAATTGTGCACTGCCACATGGGTCTCCCAGTCGCGGCCCGCTGCGACAGAGCCTGGACTCAAACCAGGATCTCTAGTGGCACAGACCTTAGACCACTCAGGAGGCACTATATTTATTTTGATGAAATTCACTGAGGAGGATGGTCCTCCCCTTCCTCCTTTGAGGAGCTTTAACTGATTTTCAACCACATAAAATATGCACCCAAGACGAACTGAATTCTTATCAGAAACTTGTTTCATCGTTTTCTCAGCTTTTCATTTCCTTAAAACCGGTCAAACTGATGACATTTGGATATTTTGCACAGGACCAATCTTGCCACTGTTTTGGAGTTATTGCGTTTTCTTCCCGGTCCCTAAACAAAGCAGACAACTTTACCAATGTTACCTAGATTACTAATGCATTCATTCTATCGATGTAAGACATTATTCTGCTGAGCACTACTTTATTTAGTCTTCTGGGGCAACAAGTTATGACAGAAGAGAAGCTGCATGTATCTTAACTATAGTTGACATAGCAAATGTCGAACAAAATGTCTGAAATTATAATATGGCCTACCAAATGTCTGAAATTATAATATGGCCTACCAAATGTCTGAAATTATAATATGGCCTACCAAATGTCTGAAATTATAATATGGCCTACCAAATGTCTGAAATTATAATATGGCCTACCAAATGTCTGAAATTATAATATGGCCTACCAAATGTCTGAAATTATAATATGGCCTACCAAATGTCTGAAATTATAATATGGCCTACCAAATGTCTGAAATTATAATATGGCCTACCAAATGTCTGAAATTATAATATGGCCTACCAAATGTCTGAAATTATAATATGGCCTACCAAATGTCTGAAATTATAATATGGCCTACCAAATGTCTGAAATTATAATATGGCATATGGCCTACCAAATGTCGGAAATTATAAGCAGAAACATGTCTAAATTAGGGGTGAAAGTAGCCTGTAGGCTATAAGGTCCAGTGCGGAGTATCAGCAAAATAAATAATTATTATTTGAAGTGATTTGTTTGACAATCAGATGTAAACATCATCACACTACACCATGATATGTGAAACTGAGCCTGCACAGACTGAGAAAAACAACAGTAAAGGGCATACGATGTTTACATGCCTCAGTATCCCGTCTAAGATCTGCATATCCCAGGCATCTTATCCGAGTTTCTCATACAAGATTTTAAGGGTTATTGTAAACGGAATATGATGTTTATGTGTCAACTAAAAAAATGAATACTTGAGTCTCCCGAATAATAACGGGATATTGGTGTGCATGTGAACGTGGTCAGTGTAGTGTACAGATGTAGGATTTTAATTTGAGCCATGTGTGCTACATCAGGAAAATAATCCTGGAAATGTGAATTATATGTGGATTACAATGAAATTTAAAACATTTGTAGGGGTTAATACATTTTTCAAAAGGAAAAATCAAGTCTGAAATTTCAAGGTGGAAATTACAAACTTCATAAGCCTTTTTAAACCTCTAATACAAGTTTGACATTTCCTGCATTACATCATTAGGCTATATCATTAGGCTATAGGCTAACACACGGTATAATGGGTCTGCACTGAAAAAGTCACATAACGCTTACTTAATTTTTAGGTTAATTTATTATTTCTACTGCATCAGGGATAGCGTACACAGAGGTTTCGGCTTGCGGTCTTCTTCAGTGTGTAGGTAAAAAAATGTTTTATTCAAAACCGGATTTGTAGGGAAAAACCGATGAGCAGCAGGTGCTTCTAATCAGGGTTGCCACTCATCTGCCAATCAGGGATGTGGCTTTTCTGATCTACCTGTATACCAAAGAAATTCAGAATTATTGGGTATGGGATCGGCCACGAAGGGCAATTGAGGGCATCAGGCGTGAACCATTCATGAATCAATTGCCTTAGGTGTCTGCTCACTTGGATACATTATATCAATTCATGAGATGGCTTACCACAGCCTATATCCTTTTTTAACATTCATTAAGTTGATTTCATTTGTGTCATGTAGGCATTGTTAAAGTTGAGCAAAATAGACAAAAAATACATCTCTATAACCCTTTAATCATGTATATTTCATATACATTTTGAAAAAACGTGGACATGTTTTGTCTGTGAAAGTTATCTTGATAAATCACCTGTGCTATATGGCATTAAATTAGTGCAGCAGTTTCCCTTACCAACTGATCATTCTACCACAGCTGCTGTCTGTATATCCTACAACCTGATGAACAAAAGCATGAAGAATGGCATAGTAGCGTAAGTATCACCTTTGGACTCGCAAAGCCTGGGCTGGCATAAAACAATCCCGAGGGGATATACTGTTGAAGTCGGAAGTTTACATACACTTAGGTTGGAGTCATTAAAACTAATTTTTCAAACACTCCACAAATTTCTTGTGAAAATAAACTATAGTTTTGGCAAGTTGGTTAGGACATCTACTTTGTGCATGACACAAGTAATTTTTCCAACAATTGTTTACAGACCGATTATTTCACTTATAATTCACTGTATCACAATTCCAGTGGGTCAGAAGTTTACAAACACTAAGTTGACTGTGCTTTTAAACAGCTTGGAAAATTCCAGAAAATGATGTCATGGCTTTAGATAGACTAATTGGCATCATTTGAGCCAGTTGGAGGTGTACCTGTGGATGTATTTCAATACCTACCTTCAAACTCAGTGCCTCTTTGCTTGACATCATGGGAAAATCAAAAGAAATCCGCCAAGACCTCAGAAAAAATGGTAGACCTCCACAAGTCTGGTTAATCATTTGGAGCAATTTCCAAATGCCTGAAGGTACCACGTTCATCTGTACAAACTATAGTATGCAAGTATAAACACCATGGGACCACGTGGCCATCATACCTCTCAGGAAGGAGACGCATTCTGTCTCCTAGAGATGAACGTACTTTGGTGTGAAATGTGCAAATCAATCCCAGAACAACAGCAAAGGACCATGTGAAGATGCTGGAGGAAACGGGTACAAAAGTATCTATATCCACAGTAAAACGAGTCCTATATCTACATAACCTGAAAGACCGCTCAGCAAAGAAGAAGCCACTGCTCCAAAACCGCCATAAAAAAGCCAGACTACGGTTTGCAACTGCACATGGGGACAAAGATCGTAGTTTTTGGAGAAATGTCCTCTGGTCTGATCAAACAAAAATAGAACTGTTTGGCCATAATGACCATTGTTATGTTTGGATAAAACATAGAAGAACACCATCCCAACCGTGAAGTACAGTGGTGGCAACATCATGTTGTGGGGGTGCTTTTCTGCAGGAGGGACTGGTGCACTTCACAAAATAGATGGCAACATGAGGAAGAAACAATATGTGGATATATTGAAGCAACATCTCAAGACATCAATCAGGAAGTTAAAACTTGGTCGCAAATGGGTCTTCCAAATGGACAATGACCCCAAGCATACTTACAAAGTTGTGGCAAAATGACTTAAGGATAACTAAGTTAAGGAATTGGAGTGGCCATCACAAAGCCCTGACCTCAATCCTATAGAAAATTTGTAGGCAGAACTGAAAAAGCATGTGCGAGCAAGGAGGCCTACAAACCTGACTCTGTTACACCAGCTCTGTCAGGAGGAATGGGCCAAAATTCTCCCAATTTATTGTGGGAAGCATGTGGAACGCTACCCAAAACGTTTGAACCAAGTTAAACAATGTAAAGGCAATGCTACCAAATAGTACTTGAGTGTATGTAAACTTCTGACCCATTGGGAATGTGATGAAATAAATAAAAGCTGAAATAAATAATTAATGTTAGCATGTTAGCTAACCAGTGCTTGACTTGGACTGAAATAGGTGCCGATACTGTTTATATTTAGGTGCAGGAGCTCCACTTAACTTCAGTAGAACAGTTAAGGTGCCGGTACTCAGTGAGCTCCAAGTCAAGCTAACCTGATCCACTTTTTTAAACCTTTATTTAACTAGCCAAGTCAGTTAAGAACACATTCTTATTTACAATGACGGTTACCCCCAACCGCCCTATGGGCCTCCCAATCACAGTCAGATGTGATGCAGCCTGGATTCAAACCAGGGACTGCAGTGACGCCTCTTGCATTGAGATGCAGTGCCTTAGACTGCTGGGCAAGTTGGAGCCACCCCTTCACCTAACCCTAACTTTAACCCTTCCCCGAACCCTAACTTTAACCTAACTCCTAACCTTAATCCCTAACCCCTCATGCTAGCCAGTGTTAGCCACCTAGCTAGCATTAGCCACCACAAATTGGAATTCGTAACATATCCCTTTTGCATATTCGTAACATATTATATGAATTGCAAGTCGTAACATATCATAGTAATTTGTAACATATCATACAAAATGGATGATGGATATCCACAAATTAATACATACCATATGAAAGGTAACATATATAATATATGCCATTTAGCAGACGCTTTTATCCAAAGCGACTTACAGTCATGTGTGCATACATTCTACGTATGGGTGGTCCCGGGAATCGAACCCACTACCCTGGCGTTACAAGCGCCATGCTCTGCCAACTGAGCTACAGAAGGACCATATTAAATATTATTATTATTATATATTATATTATTATTATATTATTATTATAAAGGTAACATATCATACTAAATGGAGTGTCTCAGATTTATGTAGACTACAGAGTAATACGAAATGCTCTAAAACCACGTTGGCTCCTATGGCAACCCATCAGCTTCATGAATATTCATGTTACCAGAATGCTTGGGACAATAGATGTCAGCTGGTCCTTGGATGCTGCTGTTGATGTAGCCTATGGTGCGTGATTGCATTGCATTGTTTATTATTGAGAGGCAGCTGACACAAATCTGGAGGAAAAGAGCATCCCTCCTTACGCTGTTCATGACCTCGTCTCCTCTCTGTCAGTCGGCACGTCCCTCACATATCATGCTAAGGTGGCTTCTACCAGATTTTCCACCTCACTTGGTGCGCACACGGTTTGAGCGTACGTGCCTACCATGAGTGTTATGGTTAATCGGACTGGCAATACAGCGAGAGAAGGCATATCTAAACTGTAAGGTAATGATCGAGAGAGGAGCCTCTTCCTGTATTTGCACCAGAAGAGCCACAGCCGCCGGTGTCATGTGTATCAGTGTAATGCTTTCAGGGTTTGAGATTAGCCCCAGACTGGTCTCTCTCACTCACAGATAGGGAGCTGTGTGGTTCGTGGCTATACTTCTCAACAATAACCATCCTATTCTGAACATCTATTGCATTTGAAATTGTTCGTTCCGTCTCAATGTCATAATGGACAGGTTGCACTCCTCCATGCGTAAAAGGCTCTACAGTTTGCCACAGCATATTGGACAGAAAGCTTATATTATGGGCGAAGGAGAAGACGGCGACAAGGACACCCGGAGGAAGAGTATTAGGATGAAACCCTTGCCGTCACCAACCTCCAAAGGAAGCATCAAAGGCATCGGGGAGACCAGAAGTGGAGACACGGTGATCATGGAGACAGACATTGGGAGACCAACGAAGACCAGTTTAAATGGAGATTGTCGGAGATTTCGTGGCAGTTTCTCCTCCATCACCAGTCGGCATGTGCACGACTCAGACTCGGCGGAGCAGAGGCGCCTCATCACGGAAGGGGACGTCACCCCGAGCGAGGAGAGCCCTCCCGGAGCTATTGGCGGTGGGGCGGACCAAGGTGCGCAAGGCGCCAGCGCTGGTGGTGCTGGTGGTGCCCAACATGCTTCTCTTGACCAGGAATCAGGGTTCATAAAGTTGGATGGCATTGATCAAATTTCGCCGGACGACGAGAGATTGTACCAGGCAGGATTCATACACAGGCAGTTTGGGGCAATGCTGCAACCGGGGGTCAACAAGTTCTCCCTAAGGATGTTTGGGAGCGAAAAGGCGGTGGAACGGGAACAAGAGCGGGTTAAATCCGCCGGATTTTGGATAATTCACCCGTACAGTGATTTCAGGTAACTACCTCCATTGTGCTCTGGTCAGACGTCAGAGCGTCATGCGCGGATGAAGTGTGGGCAGGATGCGTCCATACACACTCACCTAGCCTTCAAGGCAAATGAAATGGGTACTTTATTTTCAACTGATAATTTCACTATCTCACCATCATGTACAATGGCAAATGCATTAGTGATAGGGTATTTAATGATGACATAAGAAAATGCCATCATCTCGGATATAAAAGGATACATTTGGTTTATCCCTAATTCTGTGCATAAATGTGCGTGGAACAATTTGTTTAATGAATTGAAAACAAATCAAAAATCATTTACACGTCTGAGAATTACATAATCCCATGATACTTACTCTTCATTTTACATGTATTTATTAGACATCAGCTATAATAACTTATTCAACCTTGGAAATCTAATAATAGTCTAATAAATGTAATGTAGTCTGATTATATACGTGGCATCAGAATAATGTGTGGCAGGAACAGGCCAAACATCACACACATAGATGGTTCTCAAAGGTGTCTGTTCATTTTCTTAAACAGAATCAATAGAAGTGTACCAATGTAATATTCTCTCTTTTCATTCAATCCAAGTTATATTCAGAGAAATGATTTATCACTAATCAATGTACAGCAACTCTATTGGCTTTATGTGAGGTGATGTGCTTATGACTGAATCATGACGACCCCCCCCCTCCCCCCCACACAAACTAGTATTTAAGGTTTCAGGTTTCATGTGTTAAAAATGATCATAACCAGTTCTACCTATAAATTACCAGTATCATTCTTCAAGTTTTCATATGAGGTATACATGGAAGTGCAGCCTCATTCTCTTGTTATTCATTAAGTATTGCCCTTGACTATGACATTGGCTATACAGTACAGTGCATGCATGTGATGCATGGCTTCAAATGTAAAGCACAGGATTGCTTAGCATTATGGACATTGTCCATTATTGATGCTATACGTCAAGGGCCTACTGGCCATATGCCCAAAAACAGTGAATTCTGAAGTATATCCATAGAACGGGTGGAACATGGCTACAGAGAATATGAGTTACAGCACAAACCCATATGAATGTAGCCTGCATTTATAAAGCATTTTCACACATTTTCAAAATAAGCAGTGATCTTTATAATCCCAATAATGTAATTAAGTTAATAACAACCTCTTACACAGGTTGAATTTCTTTCGTGGATTGTAATCATTCAGCTCATGCATGTAATATAGGATAGATTAGGAGAGAATATTTTATTAAGGAATTTTTTTTTACTCCAAAAGTGGATTATAGTATCGCAGCAACCAGATACAAAGTTTGATATTGCAATAGTAATATTTGTTATGTATAATTTAAATAGTAAATATATATTGTACAATATCATACTATATTATATTAAACTATATTGTACAATATCATAATATATTATATTAAACTATATTACAGTTTAACACAATTTGAAACAAATGATAGTAATATACATGAATGCTGATTGTTCTTTCATGTATGAATTCAACCAAATGATCTCAAATTCATGAAACATTTGAGAGGTGATCTTAACCTACCTAGTCACCATACTTTTCAGTATTCTGATACGTTCAAAAATATTTAGGTCATTGACACATTTTGTCTCTGGCTGCCATATTGGGGATCTGTATCAGCGTTTCAAGGACAGTGAAATGGCACATGAAAACTTTTTCAAAAGTTGACCTCTTGACCTCTTGCTTACCTTATTCTTTTGAGGTGACACTGAATTGTCAACTGGACAATACACAATCTCTAATCATATATTTAAAATAAAAGCCTCCAGCTATTGACATTACATGCTGGCTAATGCCTCTATTGTTACCAGACGAAACGCTAAGTGCAAAAATGTATCATACTGTTCTGAAAGACAATAGCAGAAGCCTAATTGCCCGACAGATCTTTCCCTGTCCTTGACATTGGATTTGATCCAGCTAGTTTGATCCAGCTAGTCTTTGGTTCATCTACTGTACACTGATATAATGATATACAGTAATGCCTTAACCAACCCCATCACCTGTCACACAAGCAGAAGGTGTGTCATAACAGTAGTGCTTCAAGAACAAGACCAGGTTTGTCTCGCTCGCGAGAGACAAGTCTGCGTGACGAGTGTTTACAGGCAGGCTAGGCTGGCGGACAGAGAGGGAGAGAGGGAGCAGGCAGGCAGCAGTGTCAGGCAGGCAGACACAACCCAGGGCTGTGGATAGAGAGAGAAGGCTCAGGGAAAGGAAGGCACTCTCCATGGAAAACAGACTGATTTATCTGCTTGTTTCCCCATTGGTCTTGTGAATCTACACAGACATTCTGCTGCCTTCACATCACAGGATGGTGCACATTTCTCAGATGCCTGGATTACTTAGCTCAGGCTGCCAAGAAAAGACATGGGATGTCATTTGCTTTGCCTTTGCAAGAAGTGTATGTGTCTGTGTCTGTGTGTGTGTGTGTGTGTGTGTGTGTGTGTGTGTGTGTGTGTGTGTGTGTGTGTGTGTGTGTGTGTGTGTGTGTGTGTGTGTGTGTGTGTGTGTGTGTGCGTGCACTGTGCAAGTGACAGTATATAATAGTAGAAATGCATATCTGTGTAAGTTGGGAGTTGAATCATATGATTTATTGTACCATCATGTTTTATTTGTTTTATCCAGGGATATTTTCCAACAGTGTTGACTAACCTTCATAATACACAGTATTCAGTAACTGGAACACTGGATTCCTTTTGTCTTATTGTCAGTATTCTGATTATGTTTACACATTTCATACCAAGGTTATATGATTTCTTTCTCAGTGGGGAGTATTGGTATTCAGCGAGGACTAGATCACAGATGCTGCAATCAATTACCTGGCTCTTACCCCTCTCTCCCACCACAAGGGCCATCATCTCCTTTCCCAATGTGACCCCTCCCACCTGTACCACTACAGATAGCACCTCCTACACTAAAGTCACTCCTCTGTCTCCCACACCTGCAATTGCCTCCCACTCTTGCTATAATTACCTACACCCCCAACTCCACTCTTTCCCCTTATAAAGAAGTGAGGCTAGAGTTACTCTATAGACAGGAGTCTGCCAGTTCTATTATACCCACTCCCTCGGTAGCTACAGTCTCTGACTCCGCCTGGCATCCAACACATCCTAATGTCCAGTGGCCATGCCTGCCAAGTGGCATGAGAATCAGGTCAATCACTTGCCTTGCTCAGTGTGTGTGGGAGGGTATTACTGTATATCGGCGTAATTATATTTGAAACATTTCAGCTAGCTGACAGCAGTTTACACGCTATAAAATCAGTTGACTGTGATTACATGGGACGTTCCTCTCACTTGTGCAATTAAAAATCTCTTTCAGTCCTGACTCATTGTTAAATGGTCTGCTATCGTTATAATTTAGTCATCCAGTTGATGCCTTTACCCTTAACATAGGTCACGATGAACATTCTGTGCTTCAGCAAGCTTAAGTGTCCCCATTGAAGTACAATACTCTGCTAATGAGTAGTCTTGAAAACCCGACCCTAGGCAACAGTGACTAGGGTCTGGTTTCAATGATGGAATCTGTTGGCATAGAGGAACTGTCACTGCCTACGTTACTACTTTATCAGCTTAAATAAACTACAAAATAGTTGCTAGCAAGATGGAGATCACAGAGGCAATTTTTAATGAGTGCGTTTCCCAAGTAACTAGTTTGCACAGGTTTTAGTTAAGGTAGTTGATGCAAAGGTATTGACTGCAAACTTCTGAATCGTGACGTTCTGGCATGTCTGCCTCATGATTTATTGGGAGTGTCCGCAGATTTTTTGTCTTCCCTTATTTGTGTAGGCAGTGACGGAGTTCCTCTATGCCAAAAGAGTCCATCATTGAAGCCAGACCCTGGTCACTGTGTTGCCTAGTCACTGTGTTGCCTAGTCACTGTGTTGCCTAGGGTCGGGTTTTTGATAATAGCTAATGAGTGCAGCTGTCTGAATGTATATGAGATGAAAAAACTACTTTTTTGCAGTGTCATCCCACTAAGCACCCTCCACTAACAGGTTGTATAGCTACAGACTTGTGTGAGACATTGGATTAATTCTTGTTTGCGTGGAGAATCATTGTACCATCTAAATCACTGTGAAATGTATTTTCCATAACCAAAAATATTGTATTTTCATCTGTTTGAAGCTGGTGTACAAAACCAAAAGTAAAACATGTAATAACAAAACTTAAGAACTGGAAGCATAGAAATATGCATAGAACAATCATAGAACAATCTATTGCTTCTTATACTTGCTTTCAATGAGAATGACATATCTATAACTCACATTTCTATGTGAATTTGGTCAGGTAACCCAAAAAGTTACATATTGCAGCTTTAAAAGAGGAGGATAATGAGGAAGTGTTTGTTTCTGTGTTGTTCAAATCAAATCAAAATCACATTTATTTATAAAGCCCTTCGTATATCAGCTGATATCTCAAAGTGCTGTACAGAAACCCAGCCTAAAACCCCAAACAGCAAGCAATGCAGGTGTAGAAACACGGTGGCTTGGAAAAACTCCCTAGAAAGGCCAAAACCTAGGAAGAAACCTAGAGAGGAACCAGGCTATGAGGGGTGGCCAGTCCTCTTCTGGCTGTGCCGGGTGGAGATTATAACAGAACATGGCCAAGATGTTCAAATGTTCATAAATTACCAGCATGGTCAAATAATAATAATCGCAGGCAAAACAGTTGAAACTGGAGCAGCAGCACGGCCAGGTGGATTGGGGACAGCAAGGAGTCATCATGCCAGGTAGTCCTGAGGCATGGTCCTAGGGCTCAGCTCCTGCCAGAGAGAGAGAAAGAAAGAAAGAGAGAGAGAAAGAAAGAGAGAATTAGAGAGAGCATACTTAAATTCACACAGGACACCGGATAAGACAGGAGAAGTACTCCATATATAACAAACTGACCCTAGCCCCCGACACATAAACTACTGCAGCATAAATACTGGAGGCTGAGACAGGAGGGGTCAGGAGACACTGTGGCCCCATCCGATGATACCCCCGGACAGGGCCAAACAGGAAGGATATAACCCCACCCACTTTGCCAAAGCACAGTCCCCACACCACTAGAGGGATATCTTCAACCACCAACTTACCATCCCGAGACAAGGCTGAGTATAGCCCACAAAGATCTCCGCCACGGCACAACCCAAGGGGGGGCGCCAACCCAGACAGGAAGATCAGGAAGATGTTGTTGCCATAGAAAACACAAAATAGTTCCCCAGGCAGGCATATTGACTACAATCAGAGACCGAATAAACACATGGCTGAAATTAAAGTATAGAAGGAGATGAAGGAGGATCTTGTAATGGGCATGGTTGGAGAAGTCAGAACTCTGTGATTGAGTTTCAATTTCCCTGGCTGCACCAAAGCCTTTGCTATTTAATATTGTCATAATACGCACAAATTAAAGTGTCACTGGGAGTCACACACAATCATGACTACAGAAATTCAGCAATATTTTCTCTTCTCAACTATTGCATAATGTTGAGAGGGAGAGGAGGAGCACAGCACATCTTCTGAGGGGAAGAGACGGCTTAAAAATGGCATCGTAATCCAATCTAAAGGCTCATTTCCAGAGCCAAAGCTGTACAGCCTCATTTCTGCTCATTGCTGAACATGCGTCTTCTTCCTTTCTTTGGGGAAGTGATGTAGTCAGCCAGCCAGCCAACCAGCCTGCAGCAGATGTGATTGATTGGTGTTTTGTATGGGGTGAATCAGTGAGAGATTTGGCAAGGTTAATGATGGATGATGTGGCAGCAAAACATTGTTCTCCAATCTTTAAGTACCTTTTAATAACCTTGTAATTCAGCAGCACGCTTAACGATGCATCATCAGTAGTAGTATATTGTTTTATACTGCCGTATCGCCACGGAGTTGGAAAATGACAATACTTTTAACATGAAAGCTTATTTTGGTTTTAAAGACTCTATTAAACATGAAACCGTGCTCCCAACCCGATCAGAAGAGGAGGTTAACCTGGCCTGCTGTGTCTGTCAATCAATCGACTTCCTCCCTCCGCCTCACCCTCTGCCAGGAGATTCCCTGTTCAAACCTTCAAATCCCACATCTCACCTGGCCTTTTATTGATCCTGCATAACCATCGCCATCTCCCCAAAGAGATTTCACTCGGCAGTAAAAAAGGCCTCTAAAAAAGACATCTTCTAGTTCCTTCTCCTCCTGTTCCCTTTACAGAGGAATACATTAAAGAGAAGTAGAGCAGATTTAGAAGACAGAATGCACATTACTCTCGGTTGAATACATTTCGAGGGCCAAGAAACACCTTTATGTCCAAATGTGCATTAGCAGAAATACTTCCTTCTGAATGCATTTGGTAACACCCATTAGTTCAGCTTGCTTTAGCTCCCCATGACAGGGTTATTATCCTGTTTCTAAAAGACATCTCTGTTTGGAAATCTATTGTAGCGATCAGCCTGTAAAACTGGGATAGAGTTGTGGCTGTCATTATGAAACTAAAGGGGAACGCTTACTGCTGGATCAAAACTGCAAATGTTTCAGCACCTCAAAAGTAAATATATGAACTGTCCCTTGTATTCCAGTCTAGACAAGTCTTATGTGTGCATAACGGCTTCCGTTTGTATCCCCTTTTGGTTCATTCAAACAATAATGGCATCCCAATTCAAAATGAGGTCGTATAACTGACTCCCCCATTTCTACATTTCTATTTCAGTACATAAATGAAGATTGCACATTGAATGAAAGCAGAACTGTATTTGTATGGTGGCTCGTCATATTGATCTCGTGACAGTGCTTTATAAAATGTGTCTGTTGGAAGCACAACAAATAGCTTGTCATACAGAAATTCAGCTTTGCCTGTTCAGTCATAGATTGTTTCATAGGTTGAGAAGGCTATAGGCTAAATCATTGTACAGTAGACTGTTTCTAGTACACTATAGTGACTGGGTACTAAAACCTATCGGAAAATTGCCATTTGAATGACAAATGACACAGGTGTAATACACGGTTGCAATGCTCTAGTACTGTTCCTCTGCTTGCTGACACGCACACACACACTTTATCGCTCGCTCTCGACTTGCTCGTAGCTCAGGTAGAAAGGGAGGGGGTGGGATCAGATGACAGTGTTGTCTACGTTCAGCCAGGTTGATTACAGTTGATTTGAGGGTGCGTTTTCATATTGATTTGTTTGGGTCTTGCGGGACCTCTAGCTTGTCATTGGGTGATTTATAGAAAATGAGCTGGGAGGAAATAATGCAGGCTCTCCACCCTGCCTGGTGGCCACGTGCAGCCGTAGTTTCAGTCTGACTGCTCAAACCCTATTGGTGGGTGTTGAGAGTGAGAGTCGCCCCCGGCTCCGGCCCCCAGCCAGCCCCCATGGAGCATGTCTCCCCTCTCCTCTGCACGGCACACCACAGTACAGTGCTAATAGCCTATGCAGTAGGGGATGCCATAGTGGGGAAATGGGTGCGGCCGGAGGAGTCATTGCACCCTTTTTTTTATTTAGTGAAGGTAACGCACAGGATTAGCGTGAGCTCTGGGTCTGGCCGAGCCTGAGAGTGGGGTAATCAAAAGAGGCTGCTGCCGTGTCCATCCACCAATATTAGGAGCACACATCACATCACAGGAGATTATTACAACACAATTTATTTAATGGAGGGAGGATGGGATGGAGAGGCTGAGGGTGGGCCGTGGGGGAGGGCTGCCGGTCAACGTGGCACGGCGGCAGAGTGATTGAAATGTACCGTGTGACCTCAGTACACTTGTGGGAGCGTGACACGCAAAGCAAACACGCCTCCTTTGAGAATATATATATATTTATGTATTCTTATTATGTAATTTAATTAGAAATTAACAATAGGGTTGGTAATCTGCTGGGGTGAGATTATATTGATTGATATACATTTTTTTAAAGTATTTTTGTCACCTGGCAAATACTGTGTTGGTTCGTTGTGTGTCCTTCCCATTGCTCTGTCCTCTGCAACATCAATTTATAATCTCACCAGGTGGATTCACAACCCCAGACAGCCCAGATCCATTCACGAGTTTTTCTTCTTTTAACACTTTTCACTATCAAATGTGTTTTTCTTGCTGCAAGACGTCTGTGATTATTGTTCCACGGACCAGTGGTACATATGTCAGTTTCAGTTATCTCACTGTTTCAGGGGCAGTGGTACATATGTCAGTTTCAGTTATCTCAACGTTTCAGGGGCAGTGGTACATATGTCAGTTTCAGTTATCTCACCGTTTCAGGGGCAGTGGTACATATGTCAGTTTCAGTTATCTCACCGTTTCAGGGGCAGTGGTACATATGTCAGTTTCAGTTATCTCAACGTTTCAGGGGCAGTGGTACATATGTCAGTTTCAGTTATCTCAACGTTTCAGGGGCAGTGGTACATATGTCAGTTTCAGTTATCTCACCGTTTCAGGAGCAGTGGTAAATATGTCAGTTTCAGTTATCTCAACGTTTCAGGGGCAGTGGTACATATGTCAGTTTCAGTTATCTCAACGTTTCAGGGGCAGTGGTACATATGTCAGTTTCAGTTATCTCAACGTTTCAGGGGCAGTGGTACATATGTCAGTTTCAGTTATCTCAACGTTTCAGGGGCAGTGGTACATATGTCAGTTTCAGTTCTCAATGTTTCAGGGGCAGTGGTACATATGTCAGTTTCAGTTATCTCAACGTTTCAGGGGCAGTGGTAAATATGTCAGTTTCAGTTATCTCAACGTTTCAGGGGCAGTGGTACATATGTCAGTTATCTCACTCTTTCAGGGGCAGTGGTAAATATGTCAGTTTCAGTTATCTCAACGTTTCAGGGGCAGTGGTACATATGTCCATTTCAGTTATCTCAACGTTTCAGGGGCAGTGGTACATATGTCAGTTTCAGTTATCTCAACGTTTCAGGGGCAGTGGTACATATGTCAGTTTCAGTTCTCAACGTTTCAGGGGCAGTGGTACATATGTCAGTTTCAGTTATCTCAACGTTTCAGGGGCAGTGGTACATATGTCAGTTTCAGTTATCTCAACGTTTCAGGGGCAGTGGTACATATGTCAGTTTCAGTTCTCAATGTTTCAGGGGCAGTGGTACATATGTCAGTTTCAGTTATCTCAACGTTTCAGGGGCAGTGGTAAATATGTCAGTTTCAGTTATCTCAACGTTTCAGGGGCAGTGGTACATATGTCAGTTATCTCACTCTTTCAGGGGCAGGGGTAAATATGTCAGTTTCAGTTATCTCAACGTTTCAGGGGCAGTGGTACATATGTCCATTTCAGTTATCTCAACGTTTCAGGGGCAGTGGTACATATGTCAGTTTCAGTTACCTCAACGTTTCAGGAGCAGTGGTACATATGTCAGTTTCAGTTCTCAATGTTTCAGGGGCAGTGGTACATATGTCAGTTTCAGTTATCTCAACGTTTCAGGGGCAGTGGTAAATATGTCAGTTTCAGTTATCTCAACGTTTCAGGGGCAGTGGTACATATGTCAGTTATCTCACCGTTTCAGGGGCAGTGGTAAATATGTCAGTTTCAGTTATCTCACCGTTTCAGGGGCAGTGGTAAATATGTCAGTTTCAGTTCTCAATGTTTCAGGGGCAGTGGTACATATGTCAGTTTCAGTTCTCAATGTTTCAGGGGCAGTGGTACATATGTCAGTTTCAGTTATCTCAACGTTTCAGGGGCAGTGGTAAATATGTCAGTTTCAGTTATCTCAACGTTTCAGGGGCAGTGGTACATATGTCAGTTATCTCACTCTTCCAGGGGCAGTGGTAAATATGTCAGTTTCAGTTATCTCAACGTTTCAGGGGCAGTGGTACATATGTCCATTTCAGTTATCTCAACGTTTCAGGGGCAGTGGTACATATGTCAGTTTCAGTTATCTCAACGTTTCAGGGGCAGTGGTACATATGTCAGTTTCAGTTCTCAACGTTTCAGGGGCAGTGGTACATATGTCAGTTTCAGTTATCTCAACGTTTCAGGGGCAGTGGTACATATGTCAGTTTCAGTTATCTCAACGTTTCAGGGGCAGTGGTACATATGTCAGTTTCAGTTCTCAATGTTTCAGGGGCAGTGGTACATATGTCAGTTTCAGTTATCTCAACGTTTCAGGGGCAGTGGTAAATATGTCAGTTTCAGTTATCTCAACGTTTCAGGGGCAGTGGTACATATGTCAGTTATCTCACTCTTTCAGGGGCAGTGGTAAATATGTCAGTTTCAGTTATCTCAACGTTTCAGGGGCAGTGGTACATATGTCCATTTCAGTTATCTCAACGTTTCAGGGGCAGTGGTACATATGTCAGTTTCAGTTATCTCAACGTTTCAGGGGCAGTGGTACATATGTCAGTTTCAGTTCTCAATGTTTCAGGGGCAGTGGTACATATGTCAGTTTCAGTTATCTCAATGTTTCAGGGGCAGTGGTAAATATGTCAGTTTCAGTTATCTCAACGTTTCAGGGGCAGTGGTACATATGTCAGTTATCTCACCGTTTCAGGGGCAGTGGTAAATATGTCAGTTTCAGTTATCTCACCGTTTCAGGGGCAGTGGTAAATATGTCAGTTTCACTTATCTCAACGTTTCAGGGGCAGTGTTGTGTGATGTGAAAAAGTTATTTCTCTCTATTCATCACCCTGCAGCGAAGGAGAAAGTCTCAAGCCCTGTGTGTGTGTGTGTGTGTGTGTGTGTGTGTGTGTGTGTGTGTGTGTGTGTGTGTGTGTGTGTGTGTGTGTGTGTGTGTGTGTGTGTGTGTGTGTGTGTGTGTGTGTGTGCCGTTGGTGTGACATCTAGGTGACCTAGAGCTCTGCAGACCTGCCTGCTACAGCCTGCTAGACATAACTATCCCCAGGCCATTGGGGTGATGTTTCTTCATCTGGGGACATGATGGCAGCCTTGTGAAATTAACAGCAAACTTTCTTGAAGAAATACAAGTTTGATTTGTAATCATCAAAGCCAGCTGAAGCAGTAATTACCATTGCTGCATGTTCCAGTGACACATTACTGTGTGGATCAGTGACGTGCGGGGAGGTCGGTGGCTGGTGAGGCACTAGCTATTATCAAAGCCAGATTTACTCACAAATAAACCTCGCTGAAGCCCAAGTTCCAACAACCAGAGTGACATAGGCTATTAACCCAAATTGACAAAAATATTCACCAGTGTAGGCCTAAATACAAATGTAGCTAAGATACACAAGCGGTAGCCGAATATTTCTTATCATCCGACGCTGCTTAACTCATCCCCACCATATCATAGACCGATGTAGCCAATCACAATTACAAACAATAGGTGGCATTAAAATACCAGTATATGGACACAATTCCACCAATGCACCGCATGTGCAAGCCAGCACACACACATATTATGAGAAATATTATTACACACACATATAATTCATAATATTGCTGACACACCCTGATATGTTTCACCTGTCCACGTTATTGTCTCCACCCACTTAAGGTGTCGCTTGTTTTCCCCAGTGTATTTATCCCTGTGTTTCCTGTCTCTCTCTGTCAGCTAGTCTTGTATGTTAGTCAAGTCAACCAGCGTGTTTTTCCCGTACTCCTTTAGCTATTCTCTTTTTGCTAGTCCTTCCGGTTTGGACTCCTGCCTGACTCTGGACTTCTTTCCAGCCTGCCTGATCATCCTGCCTGCCCTGACCTTGATTCTGCCTGCCCTTCGGTACCTTTTGGACTCTGAACTGGTTTTGACCCTTTTGTCTGTCCACGACTATTCTCTTGCCTTCCCCTATTGGATTAATACATATTGTAAGACTCTAACCATCTGCCTCCTGTGTCTGCATCTGGGTCTCGGCTTGTGTCATGATAATTTCTAACTGTCCAATTATTCAGTTTCAGATAAGACCCAAATGCAGACTGTGTCGAAGTAACAATGTTTATAACAGCAACGGGGCAGGCAAATAACAGGTCAAGGCAAGCAGGTGTCGATAATCCAGAGAAGTGGGGCAAAGGTACAGGACGGCAGGCTGGCTCAGGGTGGGCAGAAAAGGTCAAAACCAGGAATAATCAAGAGACAGGAACAGAGGGGAAAACGCTGGTTGGCGTTATGAAACAAAACAAACTGGCACCAGACAAACAGAGAACACAGGTATAAATACACAGGGGATAATCAGGAAGATGGGCGACACCTGGATGGGGGTGGAAACAGATCAGGGCATGACACCAATGCAGCCGTTGTCACACCCTGACCATAGTTTGCTGTGTATGTTTCTATGTTTTGGTTGGTCAGGGTGTGATCTGAGTGGGCATTCTATGTTGGATGTCTTGTTTGTCTATTTCTATGTCTGGCCTGATATGGTTCTCAATCAGAGGCAGGTGTTAGTCATTGTCTCTGATTGGGAACCATATTTAGGTAGCCTGGGTTTCACTGTGTGTTTGTGGGTGATTGTTCCTGTCTCTGTGTTTTGCACCAGATAGGGCTGTTTTTGGATTTCCACGTTTATTGTTTTTGTAGTGTTCGTGTTTATCTTTTTTTATTAAACATGAATCAATATAACCATGCTGCATTTTGGTCCTCCTCTACTTCACCTAAAGAAAACCGTTACAGCCGTTTTTATCTCAAATCATATCTGGGTAACAATTAAGTACCTTACTGTAATTGTTTTTCAATTGAAGTGGTCAAAAATAACACAAAAATACAAAAAGTATAATAGCTAAAAAATAATAAAATCAATTTCTCAAGCAAGAAGACTGCCTGGGAGTGGTCTGAGAGAGGGGCCTAATTGCATGAGCCTAATAGGAGGGATATGTAACCTGATAGCTAGTTGTTATTGGCAGAGAGAAGGGCAAACTCTCTTTGTTATTGGTCTATTAACCTATATCGCCTGGACCTCCTGAGTGGTGCAGTGGTCTAAGGCACTGCATCACAGTGATCGAGGCGTCACTACAGATCCGGGTTTGATCCCGGGCTGTGTCACAGCCGTCCGCGACCGTGAGACCCATGAGACGGCGCACAATTGGCCCAGTGTCTTCTGAGTTGGGGATGTTTTGGCCGACTGGGATGTCCTTGTCCCGTTGCGCTCTAGCAACACATTGGTGTGGCTGGCTTCCGGGTTAAGAGAGCAATGTGTCAAGAAGCAGTGTTGCCGTGAGGGGTCGTGTTTTGGAGGACGCATGGCTCTCTCCGTACGGGAGTTGCATCAATTGGACAAGACTGTAACTACTAATTGGATATCATGAAAAAGTACCCCCAAAAACATATACGTTGTGATGTCACCAGGCAGTCCAAAAACCCCAACCAGCCAAACAAGCTGAAAGGCAGTCTTTTCAAACAACTCTTACACTAAAAGGGCATTATCATAATTTTCACAATTTCACAATATTATTCCAATCTCATAATGTGGAAATATACTGTATAAAAAACACAGGAAAATAACTTTTTTGACTGCACTGCCACTTTAAAGGTACTAAGGAAATGTCCATATCAACAATCGAAATTACTGAAAAAAGTCAAGTCAAAACGAAATTATAGCTTGATAAATCAAATGTCGACATGAAAAACAAAGCAATGGGAGCACTCTAAACAGGCTGACCAGCAAATGCAAACAATGACAGATATGAAGCAATAGATACATTAACATAATGCATTGGAATAAAGGGCATAAATTAAAGTTATTACTTACATTATCAAGGTGAACAAAGCAAACTTGACCGAACAATGCAACCAAATCTCCAAATAAAACGGCAGGCTATGGCGTAACTACAGTTACAGATTTAAGCCTTGGCTTTAAGTTTTAATTATGCCATGTGGTGCCGTATTTTAGCTGTCAGTAAAACTCTGCAAAGGTGAAACTAAAACTTAAGGTTAGGCATTAACTCAGAATGGTTAAGGTTACGGATAGGTTTAAAATGTTATGTCTCTGTGTCCAATATGAAGGATGTTAGAGGTAGTTTTGCGAGCTAAAGCTAAGTAGCCCTAAGTGCAATGGCTGGAGGTTTATTGGTATCTGCAAGAATGCCAAAATCCCGAAGTATCCCTTTAAGTGTAGGCATTAATTCTGAGTGGTTAAGGTTTGGGAAAGGCTTCAAACTAAAAAACTAAAAACGAGTGTCTAGCAGTGCGATTGAACACGTGACCCTCAGAGCCGGAGTCTGCGGCTTAAACGCCCATCCACAACAACCAGGTTGCAAGCCTATTAGAAGCGAATAGGTGCTCACATTGCCCCTAGTGGACAGTATAGCTTCCACGTTTCGACAGGTTCACACGTAATCTGGTATCGGCAGAATTGGCACGTCCTGGAGTATCCCGTAACAGAATGAGCTGGAACAATGATGAAAATGAGCTTCAGAAGAAAGTATTTTATAAGGTAGCTGAGGCCGTGGCCAGGATTCAGCAGGTTAACTGTGGTACTCAATGGACAGCACCTCTGTCTAGCCATCTATAATTGTTACCGTTTGTGGACAGGCAAGTAGACGGTTTGTGGGCACAGTTAGTTTCACACGCACTGGTTACGTTTTACAAGTTTGAAAAGGCTAATAAACAATTATTCTCATATCCATTCAACAGTACCCTAACCTGCAAATTGCAAACAAAAATGCAGGTCTACCTTTACTTGTAAATGAAGTCTATTCATCTGTCCTAACATCACGGACTGCTTAAATCAAATCATTCTGTATTCTGCTTGATGTAAGCCTATCCAACAACACGAAGTCGTCAAGTGTCTGGGTTCATCATTACCACGAAATGCTCCCCTAAGCATGTTGCTTTACTAAGGTCCTTCTTTTCCTTTAGGCTACCATCCCACTGGGCACAGACGTCAATTCAACGTCTATTCACATTGATTCAACGTAACGTCATTGTAATGGCGTGGAAACAACACTGATTCAACCAATGTGTGCCCAGTGGGTTAGCATTGTGCATTGTCACATGTTGTTTTTGCGGCTCATTTGTCTTGTGGGGTTTTGCATGGGTCTCCGAGCTGTGTGTTAATAGTTTAAACAGACAGCTCGGTGCATTCAGCTTGTCAATACATCTTACAAAAACAAGTAGTGATGAAGTAAATCTCTCCCCCACTTTGAGCCATGCATATCATTAATGTTAGCTCTCTGTGCTGTGACCACATGACTGAACAGTGTCCAGGTGTGACAAAACTAGTACCTGTAGGGCCTGGTCAAACACCATTTTTTCAGAAGGGATGGTAACCTAGGAATGGTAACCTAGGGATGGTAACCTAGGGATGGTAACCATGGGATGGTAACCTGCTGATTGGTTGGCTATTTGAGCCAGCATTCTTAGGTAGCAGAATGACTTTTGCAAATAGAAGTGGCAAAAGTTGTCAGATCACAGTGTCTTGTCATTGTTGATAGGCAACAATCATTTTTTTCACCTCTTCCACACTCACTTTACGGAATTCAAAATTACAAGGCTTGTCTTTCAACATTTGATCAGTTATACTTGGATGTGTAGTGTCAGCGTCTGTTGCTGACATGTCATGCCTAAGTTCGCTAATCTTGCCAATGAAAGAATCATGAAAGTAATTGGCAATATCCGTGGGTCTTGTGACGCATGAGATCATCTGATTAAATGAATGATGGAGCTGAGTTTGTCTTTTTTCCCAAAATGTAATTTAAGGTTCTCCATAGCTTTTTACTGTCATTCTTTATATCATTTATCTTTGTTTCATAGTCTAGTTTAGTCACATAATTTCTCAATTTGCAGTATGTTCACCAATCGGTTGTGCAGCCAGATTTATTTGCCATTCCTTATGCCTCATCCCTCTCAACCATACCATTTTTAAATTCCTCATCAATCCATGGGGATTTAACAGTTTTTACAGTCATTTTCTTAATGGGTGCATGCTTATTAATAACTGGAATAAGCAATTTCATAAATGTGTCAAGTGCAGCATCTGGTTGCTCCTTATTACACACCACAGACCAACAAATATGATTTACATCAACAACATAGGAATCACTACAAAACATATTGTATGACTTCTTATACACTATATTAGGCCCAGCCTTTGGAATTTTGGTTTTCCGAGATATGGCTACTATATTGTGATCACTACATCCGATGGATCTAGATACTGCTTTCAAGCTAATTTCTGCAGCATTAGTGAAGATGTGATCAATATACAGTATGTTAATGATTTCATTCCTGTGCTGTTTCTAACTACCTTGCTAGGTTGACTTATAACCTGAACCAGGTTGCAGGCACTGGTTACAGTTTGAAGCTTTTTCTTGAGTGGGCAGCTTGATGAAAGCCACTCTCATTATTTAAATCACCCAGAAAATATACACCTCTGTTGATTTGACATACATTATCAAGCCTTTCATACATGTTATCCAGATACTGACTGTTAGCACTTGGTGGTCTATAGCAGCTTCCCACCAGAATGGGCTTTAGGTGAGGCAGATGAACCTGTAGCCATATTACTTCAACAGTATTGAACATGAGATCCTCTCTAGGTTTTACAGGAATATGACTTTAAATATAAACAGCAACACCTCCACCATTGGCATTTCTGTCTTTTCTGTAGATGTTATAACCATGTATTGCTATCACTGTATCAAAGGTATTATTATCTAAGTGAGTTTCCGAGATAGTCAGAAAATGAAATTATGAGAAGAGCAGGCAGGGGAAACAGTACAGGTGGCTACTGGTAGAACAGCCAGTCTTTTTGTTCATACCATTCCTGTTTAAACGATCTGATGATTTTTTGGCCCTTCTTCTGAGGAAGGTCAGGAAGACAGGTGTTTTTTATTTAACCAACCTGTATTTAACTAGGCATGTCAGTTAAAAACAAATTCTTATTTACAATGACGGCCTACCCCGGCCAAACCCTCCCCTAACCAAGACAATGCTGGGCCAATTGTGCGCCGCGCTATGGGACTCCGGATCATGGCCGGTTGTGATACAGCCCGGGATCAAACCCTGGTCTGTAGTGACGCCTCTATTCAAACGCTGCGTCACTTAAAAGAAGATGTATAGTGTCAATTTTGTCAGGTTGTTTTTACTCGCTATCAAGCTTCCTTACGCAGTTTACGAGATGAGCGACACATTATGTAGACACGCCCAAATAAGCAGTGCTTTTCCCACACAGCTTGTTTAAGCCTTAAAGGCAATATACGAGCGCAAAATAAGAAATCCGCTCAATGCATCTAATGGAGCTAGTGTAAGCAGCAAGGCCTATACCTACCCTGTCCATCTACAGTGACGGCAGTCAGGAACGGCGGTGTGTCAATGATTTAAATGGATGGGAAGGTAGGCACAGGTCGACAAGAGCATTTGATGCAGTTTTAGCACATTTGTGGATTTTGGGCATAGAAAACACCAAACTCATTGTGAAAAAACATTACATTGCATAAAAGAATGGCAATTTTGTATATAATTGATTTTTTCTTGTATATAATTGAATTTATTTTGATACAGCTTTTTATTAGAACAATGTAGGGTCTACCCTGACTGCACGTCACTGGTCCCTCTCCGGCAGCGCCCCTGTAACGGCTCTCGTCGAAAGGAGTGGACCAAAGCGCAGCGTGGAAAGTGTTCATGATTTTTATTTTCAAAAACACTCAAACAAAATAACAAAAGTGAACATGAAAGCACACAGTTCTGTCAGGTACAGACACTAAACAGAAAACAAGATCCCACAAA